>NW_025535947.1:0-73096 GCF_020615455.1 Coregonus clupeaformis | reverse complement strand
TTATTTTTTATTATACCCGCAATAAAAGAAACATGGTTGAAAAAAAAATAATAATACATCTGACTGGTGTTGCTTTTTCACTTTTCATGTTTTCCTGTATCTGGCAACCTTTGGCTGTACTTTATTTTTAATTATACCCGCAATAAAAGAAACATGGTTAAAAATAAAATTATTAAAAATAAAAAACAATACAAAAATTAACAATAAAAAATTAACACATAAAAAAAAACCTTAGGCCCATACAACACTGCACACATTATTGCATTCCTGGACACCTTACATGACATGCTCACTGTTCAGAGACCAGAGCATACCCGATATGTCATCATATGGGACAATGTTAGTTTCCATAGGGCTGCTTTGGTCCGCAACTGGTTTACAGAACACCCATTCTTCATGGCACTCAACCTCCCTCCACTCTCCATTCTTAAATCCCATCGAGGAGTTCTTCTCTGCCTGGCGCTGGAAAGTGTACGACCGTCATCCTCATCAACAGGTAGCCCTTTTACAGGCAATGGAGGAGGCATGTGGAGATATTGACCAGGCATCATGTCAGGCCTGGATACGGCATTCAAGGAGATATTTTCCCGGTGCCTTGGACTGGAGGATATCGCATGCGATGTGGACGAAATTTTGTGGCCGGACCCAGAAAGACGACATGATGTAGGCTGATTGTTTTTCTTTTTTTTGTGAAATTACTATTTTGTGTTCTGACTTTGTCTTGGTTTTGATGAGTGTGAATAAACACTTTCGTCAGTTTTCTTTCCTTGTGAAACATCTGACTGGTGTTGCTTTTTCACTTTTCATGTTTCCTGTATCTGGCAACCTTTGGCTGTACTTTATTTTTTATTATACCCGCAATAAAAGAAACATGGTTGAAAAAAAAATAATAATAACATCTGACTGGTGTTGCTTTTTCACTTTTCATGTATCTGGCAACCTTTGGCTGTACTTTATTTTTAATTATACCCGCAATAAAAGAAACATGGTTGAAAAAAAAAAAAAATACATCTGACTGGTGTTGCTTTTTCACTTTTCATGTTTCCTGTATCTGGCAACCTTTGGCTGTACTTGATTTTTTATTATACCCGCAATAAAAGAAACATGGTTGAAAAAAATAAAAATACATCTGACTGGTGTTGCTTTTTCACTTTTCATGTTTCCTGTATCTGGCAACCTTTGGCTGTACTTTATTTTTTTATTATACCCGAATAAAAGAAACATGGTTGAAAAAAAAAAAAAAATACATCTGACTGGTGTTGCTTTTTCACTTTTCATGTTTCCTGTATCTGGCAACCTTTGGCTGTACTTTATTTTTTATTATACCCGCAATAAAAGAAACATGGTTGAAAAAAAATATATATACATCTGACTGATGTTGCTTTTTCACTTTTAATGTTTCCTGTATCTGACAATCTTTGGCTGTACTTTATTTTTTATTATACCCACAATAAAAGAAACATGGTTGAAAAAAAATTAAATACATCTGACTGGTGTTGCTTTTTCACTTTTCATGTTTCCTGTATCTGGCAACCTTTGGCTGTACTTGATTTTTTATTATACCCGCAATAAAAGAAACATGGTTGAAAAAAAAATTAAAAATACATCTGACTGGTGTTGCTTTTTCACTTTTCATGTTTCCTGTATCTGGCAACCTTTGGCTGTACTTTATTTTTTATTATACCCGCAATAAAAGAAACATGGTTGAAAAAAAAAAAAAAAAACATCTGACTGGTGTTGCTTTTTCACTTTTCATGTATCTGGCAACCTTTGGCTGTACTTTATTTTTAATTATACCCGCAATAAAAGAAACATGGTTAAAAAAAAAAAATTTGTTGAAAAAAATAAAATAAAATATTAACAATAAAAAATTAACACATAAAAAAAAAAATATATACAAAAAAACCTTAGGCCCATACAACACTGCACACATTATTGCATTCCTGGACACCTTACATGACATGCTCACTGTTCAGAGACCAGAGCATACCCGATATGTCATCATATGGGACAATGTTAGTTTCCATAGGGCTGCTTTGGTCCGCAACTGGTTTACAGAACACCCATTCTTCATGGCACTCAACCTCCCTCCATACTCTCCATTCTTAAATCCCATCGAGGAGTTCTTCTCTGCCTGGCGCTGGAAAGTGTACGACCGTCATCCTCATCAACAGGTAGCCCTTTTACAGGCAATGGAGGAGGCATGTGGAGATATTGACCAGGCATCATGTCAGGCCTGGATACGGCATTCAAGGAGATATTTTCCCCGGTGCCTTGGACTGGAGGATATCGCATGCGATGTGGACGAAATTTTGTGGCCGGACCCAGAAAGACGACATGATGTAGGCTGATTGTTTTTCTTTTTTTTGTGAAATTACTATTTTGTGTTCTGACTTTGTCTTGGTTTTGATGAGTGTGAATAAACACTTTCGTCAGTTTTCTTTCCTTGTGAAACATCTGACTGGTGTTGCTTTTTCACTTTTCATGTTTCCTGTATCTGGCAACCTTTGGCTGTACTTTATTTTTAATTATACCCGCAATAAAAGAAAGATGGTTAAAAATTTATTTATTTTTAAAATAAAAAAATAAAAAATTAACTATAAAAAAGTAACACATAAAAAACAAAAAAAAAACAAAAAAAACCTTAGGCCCATACAACACTGCACACATTATTGCATTCCTGGACACCTTACATGACATGCTCACTGTTCAGAGACCAGAGCATACCCGATATGTCATCATATGGGACAATGTTAGTTTCCATAGGGCTGCTTTGGTCCGCAACTGGTTTACAGAACACCCATTCTTCATGGCACTCAACCTCCCTCCATACTCTCCATTCTTAAATCCCATCGAGGAGTTCTTCTCTGCCTGGCGCTGGAAAGTGTACGACCGTCATCCTCATCAACAGGTAGCCCTTTTTACAGGCAATGGAGGAGGCATGTGGAGATATTGACCAGGCATCATGTCAGGCCTGGATACGGCATTCAAGGAGATATTTTCCCCGGTGCCTTGGACTGGAGGATATCGCATGCGATGTGGACGAAATTTTGTGGCCGGACCCAGAAAGACGACATGATGTAGGCTGATTGTTTTTCTTTTTTGTGAAATTACTATTTTGTGTTCTGACTTTGTCTTGGTTTTGATGAGTGTGAATAAACACTTTCGTCAGTTTTCTTTCCTTGTGAAACATCTGACTGGTGTTGCTTTTTCACTTTTCATGTTTCCTGTATCTGGCAACCTTTGGCTGTACTTTATTTTTAATTATACCCGCAATAAAAGAAACATGGTTGAAAAAAAAATATAAAATACATCTGACTGGTGTTGCTTTTTCACTTTTCATGTTTCCTGTATCTGGCAACCTTTGGCTGTACTTGATTTTTTATTATACCCGCAATAAAAGAAAGATGGTTAAAACATTTTTTTTGTTGAAAATAAATAAATAAAAAATTAACTATAAAAAAGTAACACATAAAAAACAAAACAAAAACAAAAAAAACCTTAGGCCCATACAACACTGCACACAGTATTGCATTCCTGGACACCTTACATGACATGCTCACTGTTCAGAGACCAGAGCATACCCGATATGTCATCATATGGGACAATGTTAGTTTCCATAGGGCTGCTTTGGTCCGCAACTGGTTTACAGAACACCCATTCTTCATGGCACTCAACCTCCCTCCGTACTCTCCATTCTTAAATCCCATCGAGAGTTCTTCTCTGCCTGGCGCTGGAAAGTGTACGACCGTCATCCTCATCAACAGGTAGCCCTTTTACAGGCAATGGAGGAGGCATGTGGAGATATTGACCAGGCATCATGTCAGGCCTGGATACGGCATTCAAGGAGATATTTTCCCCGGTGCCTTGGACTGGAGGATATCGCATGCGATGTGGACGAAATTTTGTGGCCGGACCCAGAAAGACGACATGATGTAGGCTGATTGTTTTTCTTTTTTTTGTGAAATTACTATTTTGTGTTCTGACTTTGTCTTGGTTTTGATGAGTGTGAATAAACACTTTCGTCAGTTTTCTTTCCTTGTGAAACATCTGACTGGTGTTGCTTTTTCACTTTTCATGTTTCCTGTATCTGGCAACCTTTGGCTGTACTTTATTTTTAATTATACCCGCAATAAAAGAAACATGGTTGAAAAAAAAAAAATAATACATCTGACTGGTGTTGCTTTTTCACTTTTCATGTTTCCTGTATCTGGCAACCTTTGGCTGTACTTTATTTTTTATTATACCCGCAATAAAAGAAACATGGTTGAAAAAAAATATATATATACATCTGACTGGTGTTGCTTTTTCACTTTTCATGTTTCCTGTATCTGGCAACCTTTGGCTGTACTTGATTTTTTATTATACCCGCAATAAAAGAAACATGGTTGAAAAAATAAATAAAAAATACATCTGACTGGTGTTGCTTTTTCACTTTTCATGTTTCCTGTATCTGGCAACCTTTGGCTGTACTTTATTTTTTATTATACCCGCAATAAAATAAACATGGTTGAAAAAAAATATATATACATCTGACTGGTGTTGCTTTTTCACTTTTCATGTTTCCTGTATCTGGCAACCTTTGGCTGTACTTTATTTTTTATAATACCCGCAATAAAAGAAACATGGTTTAAAAAAAAATAAAAAAATACATCTGACTGGTGTTGCTTTTTCACTTTTCATGTTTCCTGTATCTGGCAACCTTTGGCTGTACTTTATTTTTTATTATACCCGCAATAAAAGAAACATGGTTGAAAAAAAAAAAAATACATCTGACTGGTGTTGCTTTTTCACTTTTAATGTTTCCTGTATCTGACAATCTTTGGCTGTACTTTATTTTTTATTATACCCACAATAAAAGAAACATGGTTGAAAAAAAAAATAATACATCTGACTGGTGTTGCTTTTTCACTTTTCATGTTTCCTGTATCTGGCAACCTTTGGCTGTACTTTATTTTTTATTATACCCGCAATAAAAGAAACATGGTTGAAAAAAAAATTAAAAATACATTTGACTGGTGTTGCTTTTTCACTTTTCATGTTTCCTGTATCTGGCAACCTTTGGCTGTACTTTATTTTTTATTATACCCGCAATAAAAGAAACATGGTTGAAAAAAAAAAAAAAACATCTGACTGGTGTTGCTTTTTCACTTTTCATGTATCTGGCAACCTTTGGCTGTACTTTATTTTTAATTATACCCGCAATAAAAGAAACATGGTTAAAAAAAAAAAATTTGTTGAAAAAAAAATAAAAAATTAACAATAAAAAATTAACATATAAAAAAAAAAAAAAAAAAAAAAAAAAACCTTAGGCCCATACAACACTGCACACAGTATTGCATTCCTGGACACCTTACATGACATGCTCACTGTTCAGAGACCAGAGCATACCCGATATGTCATCATATGGGACAATGTTAGTTTCCATAGGGCTGCTTTGGTCCGCAACTGGTTTACAGAACACCCATTCTTCATGGCACTCAACCTCCCTCCATACTCTCCATTCTTAAATCCCATCGAGGAGTTCTTCTCTGCCTGGCGCTGGAAAGTGTACGACCGTCATCCTCATCAACAGGTAGCCCTTTTACAGGCAATGGAGGAGGCATGTGGAGATATTGACCAGGCATCATGTCAGGCCTGGATACGGCATTCAAGGAGATATTTTCCCGGTGCCTTGGACTGGAGGATATCGCATGCGATGTGGACGAAATTTTGTGGCCGGACCCAGAAAGACGACATGATGTAGGCTGATTGTTTTTCTTTTTTTTGTGAAATTACTATTTTGTGTTCTGACTTTGTCTTGGTTTTGATGAGTGTGAATAAACACTTTCGTCAGTTTTCTTTCCTTGTGAAACATCTGACTGGTGTTGCTTTTTCACTTTTCATGTTTCCTGTATCTGGCAACCTTTGGCTGTACTTTATTTTTTATTATACCCGCAATAAAAGAAACATGGTTGAAAAAAAAAAAAAAAACATCTGACTGGTGTTGCTTTTTCACTTTTCATGTATCTGGCAACCTTTGGCTGTACTTTATTTTTAATTATACCCGCAATAAAAGAAACATGGTTAAAAAAAAAAATATTGTTGAAAAAATAATAATAAAAGATTAACAATAAAAAATTAACACATAAAAAAAAAAAAAAAAAAAAACCTTAGGCCCATACAACACTGCACACATTATTGCATTCCTGGACACCTTACATGACATGCTCACTGTTCAGAGACCAGAGCATACCCGATATGTCATCATATGGGACAATGTTAGTTTCCATAGGGCTGCTTTGGTCCGCAACTGGTTTACAGAACACCCATTCTTCATGGCACTCAACCTCCCTCCATACTCTCCATTCTTAAATCCCATCGAGGAGTTCTTCTCTGCCTGGCGCTGGAAAGTGTACGACCGTCATCCTCATCAACAGGTAGCCCTTTTACAGGCAATGGAGGAGGCATGTGGAGATATTGACCAGGCATCATGTCAGGCCTGGATACGGCATTCAAGGAGATATTTTCCCCGGTGCCTTGGACTGGAGGATATCGCATGCGATGTGGACGAAATTTTGTGGCCGGACCCAGAAAGACGACATGATGTAGGCTGATTGTTTTTCTTTTTTTTGTGAAATTACTATTTTGTGTTCTGACTTTGTCTTGGTTTTGATGAGTGTGAATAAACACTTTCGTCAGTTTTCTTTCCTTGTGAAACATCTGACTGGTGTTGCTTTTTCACTTTTCATGTTTCCTGTATCTGGCAACCTTTGGCTGTACTTTATTTTTTAATTATACCCGCAATAAAAGAAACATGGTTGAAAAAAAAAAAAAAAAACATCTGACTGGTGTTGCTTTTTCATTCATCTGGAACCTTTGCTGTACTTTATTTTTAATTATACCCGCAATAAAAGAAACATGGTTAAAAAAAAATATTGTTGAAAAAATAATAATAAAAATTAACAATAAAAAATTAACACATAAAAAAAAAAAAAAAAAAACCTTAGGCCCATACAACACTGCACACATTATTGCATTCCTGGACACCTTACATGACATGCTCACTGTTCAGAGACCAGAGCATACCCGATATGTCATCATATGGGACAATGTTAGTTTCCATAGGGCTGCTTTGGTCCGCAACTGGTTTACAGAACACCCATTCTTCATGGCACTCAACCTCCCTCCATACTCTCCATTCTTAAATCCCATCGAGGAGTTCTTCTCTGCCTGGCGCTGGAAAGTGTACGACCGTCATCCTCATCAACAGGTAGCCCTTTTACAGGCAATGGAGGAGGCATGTGGAGATATTGACCAGGCATCATGTCAGGCCTGGATACGGCATTCAAGGAGATATTTTCCCCGGTGCCTTGGACTGGAGGATATCGCATGCGATGTGGACGAAATTTTGTGGCCGGACCCAGAAAGACGACATGATGTAGGCTGATTGTTTTTCTTTTTTTTGTGAAATTACTATTTTGTGTTCTGACTTTGTCTTGGTTTTGATGAGTGTGAATAAACACTTTCGTCAGTTTTCTTTCCTTGTGAAACATCTGACTGGTGTTGCTTTTTCACTTTTCATGTTTCCTGTATCTGGCAACCTTTGGCTGTACTTTATTTTTAATTATACCCGCAATAAAAGAAACATGGTTAAAAAATTTATTTATTTTTGAAAATAAATAAATAAAAAATTAACTATAAAAAAGTAACACATAAAAAAAAAAAAAAAAAAAAAAAACCTTAGGCCCATACAACACTGCACACATTATTGCATTCCTGGACACCTTACATGACATGCTCACTGTTCAGAGACCAGAGCATACCCGATATGTCATCATATGGGACAATGTTAGTTTCCATAGGGCTGCTTTGGTCCGCAACTGGTTTACAGAACACCCATTCTTCATGGCACTCAACCTCCCTCCATACTCTCCATTCTTAAATCCCATCGAGGAGTTCTTCTCTGCCTGGCGCTGGAAAGTGTACGACCGTCATCCTCATCAACAGGTAGCCCTTTTACAGGCAATGGAGGAGGCATGTGGAGATATTGACCAGGCATCATGTCAGGCCTGGATACGGCATTCAAGGAGATATTTTCCCGGTGCCTTGGACTGGAGGATATCGCATGCGATGTGGACGAAATTTTGTGGCCGGACCCAGAAAGACGACATGATGTAGGCTGATTGTTTTTCTTTTTTTGTGAAATTACTATTTTGTGTTCTGACTTTGTCTTGGTTTTGATGAGTGTGAATAAACACTTTCGTCAGTTTTCTTTCCTTGTGAAACATCTGACTGGTGTTGCTTTTTCACTTTTCATGTTTCCTGTATCTGGCAACCTTTGGCTGTACTTTATTTTTAATTATACCCGCAATAAAAGAAACATGGTTGAAAAAAAAATATAAAATACATCTGACTGGTGTTGCTTTTTCACTTTTCATGTTTCCTGTATCTGGCAACCTTTGGCTGTACTTGATTTTTTATTATACCCGCAATAAAAGAAAGATGGTTAAAACATTTTTTTTGTTGAAAATAAATAAATAAAAAATTAACTATAAAAAAGTAACACATAAAAAACAAAAAAAAAACAAAAAAAACCTTAGGCCCATACAACACTGCACACAGTATTGCATTCCTGGACACCTTACATGACATGCTCACTGTTCAGAGACCAGAGCATACCCGATATGTCATCATATGGGACAATGTTAGTTTCCATAGGGCTGCTTTGGTCCGCAACTGGTTTACAGAACACCCATTCTTCATGGCACTCAACCTCCCTCCATACTCTCCATTCTTAAATCCCATCGAGGAGTTCTTCTCTGCCTGGCGCTGGAAAGTGTACGACCGTCATCCTCATCAACAGGTAGCCCTTTTACAGGCAATGGAGGAGGCATGTGGAGATATTGACCAGGCATCATGTCAGGCCTGGATACGGCATTCAAGGAGATATTTTCCCCGGTGCCTTGGACTGGAGGATATCGCATGCGATGTGGACGAAATTTTGTGGCCGGACCCAGAAAGACGACATGATGTAGGCTGATTGTTTTTCTTTTTTTTGTGAAATTACTATTTTGTGTTCTGACTTTGTCTTGGTTTTGATGAGTGTGAATAAACACTTTCGTCAGTTTTCTTTCCTTGTGAAACATCTGACTGGTGTTGCTTTTTCACTTTTCATGTTTCCTGTATCTGGCAACCTTTGGCTGTACTTTATTTTTAATTATACCCGCAATAAAAGAAACATGGTTGAAAAAAAAAATAAAAATACATCTGACTGGTGTTGCTTTTTCACTTTTCATGTTTCCTGTATCTGGCAACTTTTGGCTGTACTTTATTTTTTATTATACCCGCAATAAAAGAAACATGGTTGAAAAAAAAAAAAAAACATCTGACTGGTGTTGCTTTTTCACTTTTCATGTATCTGGCAACCTTTGGCTGTACTTTATTTTTAATTATACCCGCAATAAAAGAAACATGGTAAAAAAATTTTTTTGTTGAAAAACAAATAATAATAATTAACAATAAAAAATTAACATATAAAAAAAAAAAAAAATACTAAAAAACCTTAGGCCCATACAACACTGCACACATTATTGCATTCCTGGACACCTTACATGACATGCTCACTGTTCAGAGACCAGAGCATACCCAATATGTCATCATATGGGACAATGTTAGTTTCCATAGGGCTGCTTTGGTCCGCAACTGGTTTACAGAACACCCATTCTTCATGGCACTCAACCTCCCTCCATACTCTCCATTCTTAAATCCCATCGAGGAGTTCTTCTCTGCCTGGCGCTGGAAAGTGTACGACCGTCATCCTCATCAACAGGTAGCCCTTTTACAGGCAATGGAGGAGGCATGTGGAGATATTGACCAGGCATCATGTCAGGCCTGGATACGGCATTCAAGGAGATATTTTCCCCGGTGCCTTGGACTGGAGGATATCGCATGCGATGTGGATGACATTTTGTGGCCGGACCCAGAAAGACGACATGATGTAGGCTGATTGTTTTTCTTTTTTTTGTGAAATTACTATTTTGTGTTCTGACTTTGTCTTGGTTTTGATGAGTGTGAATAAACACTTTCGTCAGTTTTCTTTCCTTGTGAAACATCTGACTGGTGTTGCTTTTTCACTTTTCATGTTTCCTGTATCTGGCAACCTTTGGCTGTACTTTATTTTTAATTATACCCGCAATAAAAGAAACATGGTTGAAAAAAAATAAAAATACATCTGACTGGTGTTGCTTTTTTCACTTTTCATGTTTCCTGTATCTGGCAACCTTTGGCTGTACTTTATTTTTTATTATACCCGCAATAAAAGAAACATGGTTGAAAAAAATAAATAAAAAAATACATCTGACTGGTGTTGCTTTTTCACTTTTCATGTTTCCTGTATCTGGCAACCTTTGGCTGTACTTTATTTTTTATTATACCCGCAATAAAAGAAACATGGTTGAAAAAAATAAATAATAATACATCTGACTGGTGTTGCTTTTTCACTTTTCATTTTTCCTGTATCTGGCAACCTTTGGCTGTACTTTATTTTTAATTATACCCGCAATAAAAGAAACATGGTTAAATAAAATAAAAAAAATAAAAAACAATAAAAAATTAACAATAAAAAATTAACACATAAAAAAAATTAAAAAAAAAAAAAAAACCTTAGGCCCATACAACACTGCACACATTATTGCATTCCTGGACACCTTACATGACATGCTCACTGTTCAGAGACCAGAGCATACCCGATATGTCATCATATGGGACAATGTTAGTTTCCATAGGGCTGCTTTGGTCCGCAACTGGTTTACAGAACACCCATTCTTCATGGCACTCAACCTCCCTCCATACTCTCCATTCTTAAATCCCATCGAGGAGTTCTTCTCTGCCTGGCGCTGGAAAGTGTACGACCGTCATCCTCATCAACAGGTAGCCCTTTTACAGGCAATGGAGGAGGCATGTGGAGATATTGACCAGGCATCATGTCAGGCCTGGATACGGCATTCAAGGAGATATTTTCCCCGGTGCCTTGGACTGGAGGATATCGCATGCGATGTGGACGAAATTTTGTGGCCGGACCCAGAAAGACGACATGATGTAGGCTGATTGTTTTTCTTTTTTTTGTGAAATTACTATTTTGTGTTCTGACTTTGTCTTGGTTTTGATGAGTGTGAATAAACACTTTCGTCAGTTTTCTTTCCTTGTGAAACATCTGACTGGTGTTGCTTTTTCCACTTTTCATGTTTCCTGTATCTGGCAACCTTTGGCTGTACTTTATTTTTTATTATACCCGCAATAAAAGAAACATGGTTGAAAAAAAAATAATAATAACATCTGACTGGTGTTGCTTTTTCACTTTTCATGTTTCCTATCTGGCAACCTTTGGCTGTACTTTATTTTTTAATTATACCCGCAATAAAAGAAACATGGTTGAAAAAAAAAAATTATATACATCTGACTGGTGTTGCTTTTTCACTTTTCATGTTTCCTGTATCTGGCAACCTTTGGCTGTACTTGATTTTTTATTATACCCGCAATAAAAGAAACATGGTTGAAAAAAAAAATACATCTGACTGGTGTTGCTTTTTCACTTTTCATGTTTCCTGTATCTGGCAACCTTTGGCTGTACTTTATTTTTTTATTATACCCGCAATAAAAGAAACATGGTTGAAAAAAAATAAAATACATCTGACTGGTGTTGCTTTTTCACTTTTCATGTTTCCTGTATCTGGCAACCTTTGGCTGTACTTTATTTTTTTATTATACCCGCAATAAAAGAAACATGGTTTAAAAAAATAAATAATAATACATCTGACTGGTGTTGCTTTTTCACTTTTCATGTTTCCTGTATCTGGCAACCTTTGGCTGTACTTTATTTTTTTATTATACCCGCAATAAAAGAAACATGGTTGAAAAAAAAATATATACATCTGACTGATGTTGCTTTTTCACTTTTAATGTTTCCTGTATCTGACAATCTTTGGCTGTACTTTATTTTTTATTATACCCACAATAAAAGAAACATGGTTGAAAAAAAATAAAATACATCTGACTGGTGTTGCTTTTTCACTTTTCATGTTTCCTGTATCTGGCAACCTTTGGCTGTACTTTATTTTTTTATTATACCCGCAATAAAAGAAACATGGTTGAAAAAAAAAAAAAAATACATCTGACTGGTGTTGCTTTTTCACTTTTCATGTTTCCTGTATCTGGCAACCTTTGGCTGTACTTTATTTTTTATTATACCCGCAATAAAAGAAACATGGTTGAAAAAAAAAAAAAAAAAAAAAAATCTGACTGGTGTTGCTTTTTCACTTTTCATGTATCTGGCAACCTTTGGCTGTACTTTATTTTTTAATTATACCCGCAATAAAAGAAACATGGTTAAAAAAAAAAATATTGTTGAAAAAAAATAAAATAAAATATTAACAATAAAAAATTAACACATAAAAAAAAATATATACAAAAAAACCTTAGGCCCATACAACACTGCACACATTATTGCATTCCTGGACACCTTACATGACATGCTCACTGTTCAGAGACCAGAGCATACCCGATATGTCATCATATGGGACAATGTTAGTTTCCATAGGGCTGCTTTGGTCCGCAACTGGTTTACAGAACACCCATTCTTCATTGCACTCAACCTCCCTCCATACTCTCCATTCTTAAATCCCATCGAGGAGTTCTTCTCTGCCTGGCGCTGGAAAGTGTACGACCGTCATCCTCATCAACAGGTAGCCCTTTTACAGGCAATGGAGGAGGCATGTGGAGATATTGACCAGGCATCATGTCAGGCCTGGATACGGCATTCAAGGAGATATTTTCCCCGGTGCCTTGGACTGGAGGATATCGCATGCGATGTGGACGAAATTTTGTGGCCGGACCCAGAAAGACGACATGATGTAGGCTGATTGTTTTTCTTTTTTTGTGAAATTACTATTTTGTGTTCTGACTTTGTCTTGGTTTTGATGAGTGTGAATAAACACTTTCGTCAGTTTTCTTTCCTTGTGAAACATCTGACTGGTGTTGCTTTTTCACTTTTCATGTTTCCTGTATCTGGCAACCTTTGGCTGTACTTTATTTTTAATTATACCCGCAATAAAAGAAACATGGTTGAAAAAAAAAAAAAAATACATCTGACTGGTGTTGCTTTTTCACTTTTCATGTTTCTGTATCTGGCAACCTTGGCTGTACTTTTTATAAAAATAAAAAAACATCTGACTGGTGTTGCTTTTCACTTTATATCTGGCAACCTTTGGCTGTACTTTATTTTTAATTATACCCGCAATAAAAGAAACATGGTAAAAAAAAATTGTTGAAAAACAAATAATAATAGATTAACAATAAAAAATTAACATATAAAAAAAAAAAATACTAAAAAACCTTAGGCCCATACAACACTGCACACATTATTGCATTCCTGGACACCTTACATGACATGCTCACTGTTCAGAGACCAGAGCATACCCAATATGTCATCATATGGGACAATGTTAGTTTCCATAGGGCTGCTTTGGTCCGCAACTGGTTTACAGAACACCCATTCTTCATGGCACTCAACCTCCCTCCATACTCTCCATTCTTAAATCCCATCGAGGAGTTCTTCTCTGCCTGGCGCTGGAAAGTGTACGACCGTCATCCTCATCAACAGGTAGCCCTTTTACAGGCAATGGAGGAGGCATGTGGAGATATTGACCAGGCATCATGTCAGGCCTGGATACGGCATTCAAGGAGATATTTTCCCCGGTGCCTTGGACTGGAGGATATCGCATGCGATGTGGATGACATTTTGTGGCCGGACCCAGAAAGACGACATGATGTAGGCTGATTGTTTTTCTTTTTTTTGTGAAATTACTATTTTGTGTTCTGACTTTGTCTTGGTTTTGATGAGTGTGAATAAACACTTTCGTCAGTTTTCTTTCCTTGTGAAACATCTGACTGGTGTTGCTTTTTCACTTTTCATGTTTCCTGTATCTGGCAACCTTTGGCTGTACTTTATTTTTTAATTATACCCGCAATAAAAGAAACATGGTTGAAAAAAATAAAAAATACATCTGACTGGTGTTGCTTTTTCACTTTTCATGTTTCCTGTATCTGGCAACCTTTGCTGTACTTTATTTTTATTATACCCGCAATAAAAGAAACATGGTTGAAAAAAAATAATAAAAATACATCTGACTGGTGTTGCTTTTTCATTTCATGTTTCCTGTATCTGGCAACCTTTGGCTGTACTTTATTTTTTATTATACCCGCAATAAAAAGAAACATGGTTGAAAAAAAAAAAAACATCTGACTGGTGTTGCTTTTATTTCGTATCTGGCAACCTTTGGCTGTACTTTATTTTTAATTATACCAATAAAAGATGGTTAAAAAAAAAAATGTTGAAAAAAAAATAATAAAATATTAACAATAAAAAATTAACACATAAAAAAAAAATATATACAAAAAAAACCTTAGGCCCATACAACACTGCACACAGTATTGCATTCCTGGACACCTTACATGACATGCTCACTGTTCAGAGACCAGAGCATACCCGATATGTCATCATATGGGACAATGTTAGTTTCCATAGGGCTGCTTTGGTCCGCAACTGGTTTACAGAACACCCATTCTTCATTGCACTCAACCTCCCTCCATACTCTCCATTCTTAAATCCCATCGAGGAGTTCTTCTCTGCCTGGCGCTGGAAAGTGTACGACCGTCATCCTCATCAACAGGTAGCCCTTTTACAGGCAATGGAGGAGGCATGTGGAGATATTGACCAGGCATCATGTCAGGCCTGGATACGGCATTCAAGGAGATATTTTCCCCGGTGCCTTGGACTGGAGGATATCGCATGCGATGTGGACGAAATTTTGTGGCCGGACCCAGAAAGACGACATGATGTAGGCTGATTGTTTTTCTTTTTTTTGTGAAATTACTATTTTGTGTTCTGACTTTGTCTTGGTTTTGATGAGTGTGAATAAACACTTTCGTCAGTTTTCTTTCCTTGTGAAACATCTGACTGGTGTTGCTTTTTCACTTTTCATGTTTCCTGTATCTGGCAACCTTTGGCTGTACTTTATTTTTTAATTATACCCGCAATAAAAGAAACATGGTTGAAAAAAAAAATAATACATCTGACTGGTGTTGCTTTTTCACTTTTCATGTTTCCTGTATCTGGCAACCTTTGGCTGTACTTTATTTTTTATTATACCCGCAATAAAAGAAACATGGTTGAAAAAAAAACATCTGACTGGTGTTGCTTTTTCACTTTTCATGTATCTGGCAACCTTTGGCTGTACTTTATTTTTAATTATACCCGCAATAAAAGAAACATGGTAAAAAAAAAATTTGTTGAAAAACAAATAATAATAATTAACAATAAAAAATTAACACATAAAAAAAAAAAAAAATACTAAAAAACCTTAGGCCCATACAACACTGCACACATTATTGCATTCCTGGACACCTTACATGACATGCTCACTGTTCAGAGACCAGAGCATACCCGATATGTCATCATATGGGACAATGTTAGTTTCCATAGGGCTGCTTTGGTCCGCAACTGGTTTACAGAACACCCATTCTTCATGGCACTCAACCTCCCTCCATACTCTCCATTCTTAAATCCCATCGAGGAGTTCTTCTCTGCCTGGCGCTGGAAAGTGTACGACCGTCATCCTCATCAACAGGTAGCCCTTTTACAGGCAATGGAGGAGGCATGTGGAGATATTGACCAGGCATCATGTCAGGCCTGGATACGGCATTCAAGGAGATATTTTCCCCGGTGCCTTGGACTGGAGGATATCGCATGCGATGTGGACGACATTTTGTGGCCGGACCCAGAAAGACGACATGATGTAGGCTGATTGTTTTTCTTTTTTTGTGAAATTACTATTTTGTGTTCTGACTTTGTCTTGGTTTTGATGAGTGTGAATAAACACTTTCGTCAGTTTTCTTTCCTTGTGAAACATCTGACTGGTGTTGCTTTTTCACTTTTCATGTTTCCTGTATCTGGCAACCTTTGGCTGTACTTTATTTTTAATTATACCCGCAATAAAAGAAACATGGTTGAAAAAAATAAAAATACATCTGACTGGTGTTGCTTTTTCACTTTTCATGTTTCCTGTATCTGGCAACCTTTGGCTGTACTTTATTTTTTATTATACCCGCAATAAAAGAAACATGGTTGAAAAAAAATAAATAAAAATACATCTGACTGGTGTTGCTTTTTCACTTTTCATGTTTCCTGTATCTGGCAACCTTTGGCTGTACTTTATTTTTTATTATACCCGCAATAAAAGAAACATGGTTGAAAAAAAAAAAAACATCTGACTGGTGTTGCTTTTTCACTTTTCATGTATCTGGCAACCTTTGGCTGTACTTTATTTTTAATTATACCCGCAATAAAAGAAACATGGTTAAAAAAAAAAATTGTTGAAAAAAAATAATAAAATATTAACAATAAAAAATTAACACATAAAAAAAAATATACAAAAAAAACCCTTAGGCCCATACAACACTGCACACATTATTGCATTCCTGGACACCTTACATGACATGCTCACTGTTCAGAGACCAGAGCATACCCGATATGTCATCATATGGGACAATGTTAGTTTCCATAGGGCTGCTTTGGTCCGCAACTGGTTTACAGAACACCCATTCTTCATGGCACTCAACCTCCCTCCATACTCTCCATTCTTAAATCCCATCGAGGAGTTCTTCTCTGCCTGGCGCTGGAAAGTGTACGACCGTCATCCTCATCAACAGGTAGCCCTTTTACAGGCAATGGAGGAGGCATGTGGAGATATTGACCAGGCATCATGTCAGGCCTGGATACGGCATTCAAGGAGATATTTTCCCCGGTGCCTTGGACTGGAGGATATCGCATGCGATGTGGACGAAATTTTGTGGCCGGACCCAGAAAGACGACATGATGTAGGCTGATTGTTTTTCTTTTTTTTGTGAAATTACTATTTTGTGTTCTGACTTTGTCTTGGTTTTGATGAGTGTGAATAAACACTTTCGTCAGTTTTCTTTCCTTGTGAAACATCTGACTGGTGTTGCTTTTTCACTTTTCATGTTTCCTGTATCTGGCAACCTTTGGCTGTACTTTATTTTTAATTATACCCGCAATAAAAGAAACATGGTTGAAAAAAAAAAAAACATCTGACTGGTTTCTTTTCATTTTCTTTCCTTCGGCAACCTTTGCTGTACTTTTTATTATACCAATAAAAGAAATGGTGAAAAAAAAAAACATCTGACTGGTGTTGCTTTTTCCTTTCATTATCTGGCAACCTTTGGCTGTACTTTATTTTTAATTATACCCCAATAAAAGAAACATGGTAAAAAATTTTTGTTGAAAAACAAATCATAATAATTAACAATAAAAAATTAACACATAAAAAAAAAAATATACTAAAAAAACCTTAGGCCCATACAACACTGCACACATTATTGCATTCCTGGACACCTTACATGACATGCTCACTGTTCAGAGACCAGAGCATACCCAATATGTCATCATATGGGACAATGTTAGTTTCCATAGGGCTGCTTTGGTCCGCAACTGGTTTACAGAACACCCATTCTTCATGGCACTCAACCTCCCCTCCATACTCTCCATTCTTAAATCCCATCGAGGAGTTCTTCTCTGCCTGGCGCTGGAAAGTGTACGACCGTCATCCTCATCAACAGGTAGCCCTTTTACAGGCAATGGAGGAGGCATGTGGAGATATTGACCAGGCATCATGTCAGGCCTGGATACGGCATTCAAGGAGATATTTTCCCGGTGCCTTGGACTGGAGGATATCGCATGCGATGTGGATGACATTTTGTGGCCGGACCCAGAAAGACGACATGATGTAGGCTGATTGTTTTTCTTTTTTTTGTGAAATTACTATTTTGTGTTCTGACTTTGTCTTGGTTTTGATGAGTGTGAATAAACACTTTCGTCAGTTTTCTTTCCTTGTGAAACATCTGACTGGTGTTGCTTTTTCACTTTTCATGTTTCCTGTATCTGGCAACCTTTGGCTGTACTTTATTTTTTAATTATACCCGCAATAAAAGAAACATGGTTGAAAAAAAATAAAAAATACATCTGACTGGTGTTGCTTTTTCACTTTTCATGTTTCCTGTATCTGGCAACCTTTGGCTGTACTTTATTTTTTATTATACCCGCAATAAAAGAAACATGGTTGAAAAAATAAATAAAAATACATCTGACTGGTGTTGCTTTTTCACTTTTCATGTTTCCTGTATCTGGCAACCTTTGGCTGTACTTTATTTTTTATTATACCCGCAATAAAAGAAACATGGTTGAAAAAAAAAAAAAAAAAAAACATCTGACTGGTGTTGCTTTTTCACTTTTCATGTATCTGGCAACCTTTGGCTGTACTTTATTTTTAATTATACCCGCAATAAAAGAAACATGGTTAAAAAAAAAAAAATGTTGAAAAAAAAATAATAAAATATTAACAATAAAAAATTAACACATAAAAAAAAAAATATATACAAAAAAACCTTAGGCCCATACAACACTGCACACATTATTGCATTCCTGGACACCTTACATGACATGCTCACTGTTCAGAGACCAGAGCATACCCGAGTATGTCATCATATGGGACAATGTTAGTTTCCATAGGGCTGCTTTGGTCCGCAACTGGTTTACAGAACACCCATTCTTCATGGCACTCAACCTCCCTCCATACTCTCCATTCTTAAATCCCATCGAGGAGTTCTTCTCTGCCTGGCGCTGGAAAGTGTACGACCGTCATCCTCATCAACAGGTAGCCCTTTTACAGGCAATGGAGGAGGCATGTGGAGATATTGACCAGGCATCATGTCAGGCCTGGATACGGCATTCAAGGAGATATTTTCCCCGGTGCCTTGGACTGGAGGATATCGCATGCGATGTGGACGAAATTTTGTGGCCGGACCCAGAAAGACGACATGATGTAGGCTGATTGTTTTTCTTTTTTTTGTGAAATTACTATTTTGTGTTCTGACTTTGTCTTGGTTTTGATGAGTGTGAATAAACACTTTCGTCAGTTTTCTTTCCTTGTGAAACATCTGACTGGTGTTGCTTTTTCACTTTTCATGTTTCCTGTATCTGGCAACCTTTGGCTGTACTTTATTTTTAATTATACCCGCAATAAAAGAAACATGGTTGAAAAAAAAAAAAAAAAAACATCTGACTGGTGTTGCTTTTTCACTTTTCATGTTTCCTGTATCTGGCAACCTTTGGCTGTACTTTATTTTTTATTATACCCGCAATAAAAGAAACATGGTTGAAAAAAAAAAAAAAACATCTGACTGGTGTTGCTTTTTCACTTTTCATGTATCTGGCAACCTTTGGCTGTACTTTATTTTTAATTATACCCGCAATAAAAGAAACATGGTAAAAAAATTTTTTGTTGAAAAACAAATCATAATAATTAACAATAAAAAATTAACACATAAAAAAAAAAAAATATACTAAAAAACCTTAGGCCCATACAACACTGCACACATTATTGCATTCCTGGACACCTTACATGACATGCTCACTGTTCAGAGACCAGAGCATACCCAATATGTCATCATATGGGACAATGTTAGTTTCCATAGGGCTGCTTTGGTCCGCAACTGGTTTACAGAACACCCATTCTTCATGGCACTCAACCTCCCTCCATACTCTCCATTCTTAAATCCCATCGAGGAGTTCTTCTCTGCCTGGCGCTGGAAAGTGTACGACCGTCATCCTCATCAACAGGTAGCCCTTTTACAGGCAATGGAGGAGGCATGTGGAGATATTGACCAGGCATCATGTCAGGCCTGGATACGGCATTCAAGGAGATATTTTCCCCGGTGCCTTGGACTGGAGGATATCGCATGCGATGTGGATGACATTTTGTGGCCGGACCCAGAAAGACGACATGATGTAGGCTGATTGTTTTTCTTTTTTTTGTGAAATTACTATTTTGTGTTCTGACTTTGTCTTGGTTTTGATGAGTGTGAATAAACACTTTCGTCAGTTTTCTTTCCTTGTGAAACATCTGACTGGTGTTGCTTTTTCACTTTTCATGTTTCCTGTATCTGGCAACCTTTGGCTGTACTTTATTTTTAATTATACCCGCAATAAAAGAAACATGGTTGAAAAAAAAAAAAATAATACATCTGACTGGTGTTGCTTTTTCACTTTTCATGTTTCCTGTATCTGGCAACCTTTGGCTGTACTTTATTTTTTATTATACCCGCAATAAAAGAAACATGGTTGAAAAAAATAAATAATAATACATCTGACTGGTGTTGCTTTTTCACTTTTCATGTTTCCTGTATCTGGCAACCTTTGGCTGTACTTTATTTTTAATTATACCCGCAATAAAAGAAACATGGTAAAAAAAAAAATTGTTGAAAAACAAATAATAATAATTAACAATAAAAAATTAACACATAAAAATACTAAAAAACCTTAGGCCCATACAACACTGCACACATTATTGCATTCCTGGACACCTTACATGACATGCTCACTGTTCAGAGACCAGAGCATACCCGATATGTCATCATATGGGACAATGTTAGTTTCCATAGGGCTGCTTTGGTCCGCAACTGGTTTACAGAACACCCATTCTTCATGGCACTCAACCTCCCTCCATACTCTCCATTCTTAAATCCCATCGAGGAGTTCTTCTCTGCCTGGCGCTGGAAAGTGTACGACCGTCATCCTCATCAACAGGTAGCCCTTTTACAGGCAATGGAGGAGGCATGTGGAGATATTGACCAGGCATCATGTCAGGCCTGGATACGGCATTCAAGGAGATATTTTCCCGGTGCCTTGGACTGGAGGATATCGCATGCGATGTGGACGACATTTTGTGGCCGGACCCAGAAAGACGACATGATGTAGGCTGATTGTTTTTTCTTTTTTTTGTGAAATTACTATTTTGTGTTCTGACTTTGTCTTGGTTTTGATGAGTGTGAATAAACACTTTCGTCAGTTTTCTTTCCTTGTGAAACATCTGACTGGTGTTGCTTTTTCACTTTTCATGTTTCCTGTATCTGGCAACCTTTGGCTGTACTTTATTTTTTAATTATACCCGCAATAAAAGAAACATGGTTGGAAAAAAAAATAAAAAATACATCTGACTGGTGTTGCTTTTTCACTTTTCATGTTTCCTGTATCTGGCAACCTTTGGCTGTACTTTATTTTTTATTATACCCGCAATAAAAGAAACATGGTTGAAAAAAAAAAAAAATACATCTGACTGGTGTTGCTTTTTCACTTTTCATGTTTCCTGTATCTGGCAACCTTTGGCTGTACTTTATTTTTTATTATACCCGCAATAAAAGAAACATGGTTGAAAAAAAATAAATAATAATACATCTGACTGGTGTTGCTTTTTCACTTTTCATGTTTCCTGTATCTGGCAACCTTTGGCTGTACTTTATTTTTTTATTATACCCGCAATAAAAGAAACATGGTTGAAAAAAAATATATATACATCTGACTGGTGTTGCTTTTTCACTTTTCATGTTTCCTGTATCTGGCAACCTTTGGCTGTACTTTATTTTTTATAATACCCGCAATAAAAGAAACATGGTTTAAAAAAAAAAAAAAATACATCTGACTGGTGTTGCTTTTTCACTTTTCATGTTTCCTGTATCTGGCAACCTTTGGCTGTACTTTATTTTTTATTATACCCACAATAAAAGAAACATGGTTGAAAAAAAATAAAATACATCTGACTGGTGTTGCTTTTTCACTTTTCATGTTTCCTGTATCTGGCAACCTTTGGCTGTACTTTATTTTTTATTATACCCGCAATAAAAGAAACATGGTTGAAAATAAAAATATATATACATCTGACTGGTGTTGCTTTTTCACTTTTCATGTTTCCTGTATCTGGCAACCTTTGGCTGTACTTTATTTTTAATTATACCCGCAATAAAAGAAACATGGTAAAAAAAAAAAAAATTGTTGAAAAAAAATAAATAAAAAAATAACAATAAAAAATTAACACATAAAAAAAAAAAAAAAAACTTAGGCCCATACAACACTGCACACATTATTGCATTCCTGGACACCTTACATGACATGCTCACTGTTCAGAGACCAGAGCATACCCGATATGTCATCATATGGGACAATGTTAGTTTCCATAGGGCTGCTTTGGTCCGCAACTGGTTTACAGAACATCCATTCTTCATGGCACTCAACCTCCCTCCATACTCTCCATTCTTAAATCCCATCGAGGAGTTCTTCTCTGCCTGGCGCTGGAAAGTGTACGACCGTCATCCTCATCAACAGGTAGCCCTTTTACAGGCAATGGAGGAGGCATGTGGAGATATTGACCAGGCATCATGTCAGGCCTGGATACGGCATTCAAGGAGATATTTTCCCGGTGCCTTGGACTGGAGGATATCGCATGCGATGTGGACGAAATTTTGTGGCCGGACCCAGAAAGACGACATGATGTAGGCTGATTGTTTTTCTTTTTTTGTGAAATTACTATTTTGTGTTCTGACTTTGTCTTGGTTTTGATGAGTGTGAATAAACACTTTCGTCAGTTTTCTTTCCTTGTGAAACATCTGACTGGTGTTGCTTTTTCACTTTTCATGTTTCCTGTATCTGGCAACCTTTGGGTGTACTTTATTTTTAATTATACCCGCAATAAAAGAAACATGGTTGAAAAAAAATAAAAAATACATCTGACTGGTGTTGCTTTTTCACTTTTCATGTTTCCTGTATCTGGCAACCTTTGGCTGTACTTGATTTTTTATTATACCCGCAATAAAAGAAAGATGGTTAAAACATTTTTTTTGTTGAAAATAAATAAATAAAAAATTAACTATAAAAAATTAACACATAAAAAACAAAAAAAACAAAAAAAACCTTAGGCCCATACAACACTGCACACATTATTGCATTCCTGGACACCTTACATGACATGCTCACTGTTCAGAGACCAGAGCATACCCGATATGTCATCATATGGGACAATGTTAGTTTCCATAGGGCTGCTTTGGTCCGCAACTGGTTTACAGAACACCCATTCTTCATGGCACTCAACCTCCCTCCATACTCTCCATTCTTAAATCCCATCGAGGAGTTCTTCTCTGCCTGGCGCTGGAAAGTGTACGACCGTCATCCTCATCAACAGGTAGCCCTTTTACAGGCAATGGAGGAGGCATGTGGAGATATTGACCAGGCATCATGTCAGGCCTGGATACGGCATTCAATGAGATATTTTCCCCGGTGCCTTGGACTGGAGGATATCGCATGCGATGTGGACGAAATTTTGTGGCCGGACCCAGAAAGACGACATGATGTAGGCTGATTGTTTTTCTTTTTTTTGTGAAATTACTATTTTGTGTTCTGACTTTGTCTTGGTTTTGATGAGTGTGAATAAACACTTTCGTCAGTTTTCTTTCCTTGTGAAACATCTGACTGGTGTTGCTTTTTCACTTTTCATGTTTCCTGTATCTGGCAACCTTTGGCTGTACTTTATTTTTAATTATACCCGCAATAAAAGAAACATGGTTGAAAAAAAATAAAAAAATACATCTGACTGGTGTTGCTTTTTCACTTTTCATGTTTCCTGTATCTGGCAACCTTTGGCTGTACTTTATTTTTTATTATACCCGCAATAAAAGAAACATGGTTGAAAAAAAAAAAAAAAACATCTGACTGGTGTTGCTTTTTCACTTTTCATGTTTCATCTGGCAACCTTTGGCTGTACTTTATTTTTAATTATACCCGCAATAAAAGAAACATGGTTAAAAAAAATTTTTGTTGAAAAAAATAAAATAAAAAATTAACAATAAAAAATTAACACATAAAACAAAAAAAACAAAAACCTTAGGCCCATACAACACTGCACACATTATTGCATTCCTGGACACCTTACATGACATGCTCACTGTTCAGAGACCAGAGCATACCCGATATGTCATCATATGGGACAATGTTAGTTTCCATAGGGCTGCTTTGGTCCGCAACTGGTTTACAGAACACCCATTCTTCATGGCACTCAACCTCCCTCCATACTCTCCATTCTTAAATCCCATCGAGGAGTTCTTCTCTGCCTGGCGCTGGAAAGTGTACGACCGTCATCCTCATCAACAGGTAGCCCTTTTACAGGCAATGGAGGAGGCATGTGGAGATATTGACCAGGCATCATGTCAGGCCTGGATACGGCATTCAAGGAGATATTTTCCCGGTGCCTTGGACTGGAGGATATCGCATGCGATGTGGACGAAATTTTGTGGCCGGACCCAGAAAGACGACATGATGTAGGCTGATTGTTTTTCTTTTTTTTGTGAAATTACTATTTTGTGTTCTGACTTTGTCTTGGTTTTGATGAGTGTGAATAAACACTTTCGTCAGTTTTCTTTCCTTGTGAAACATCTGACTGGTGTTGCTTTTTCACTTTTCATGTTTCCTGTATCTGGCAACCTTTGGCTGTACTTTATTTTTTAATTATACCCGCAATAAAAGAAACATGGTTGAAAAAAAAAAAATACATCTGACTGGTGTTGCTTTTTCACTTTTCATGTTTCCTGTATCTGGCAACCTTTGGCTGTACTTGATTTTTTATTATACCCGCAATAAAAGAAACATGGTTGAAAAAATAAATAAATAAATACATCTGACTGGTGTTGCTTTTTCACTTTTCATGTTTCCTGTATCTGGCAACCTTTGGCTGTACTTTATTTTTTATTATACCCGCAATAAAAGAAACATGGTTGAAAAAAAAAAATACATCTGACTGGTGTTGCTTTTTCACTTTTCATGTTTCCTGTATCTGGCAACCTTTGGCTGTACTTAATTTTTTATTATACCCGCAATAAAATAAACATGGTTTAAAAAAAATATATATATATACATCTGACTGGTGTTGCTTTTTCACTTTTCATGTTTCCTGTATCTGGCAACCTTTGGCTGTACTTTATTTTTTTATTATACCCGCAATAAAAGAAACATGGTTGAAAAAAAAAAATACATCTGACTGGTGTTGCTTTTTCACTTTTAATGTTTCCTGTATCTGGCAACCTTTGGCTGTACTTTATTTTTTATTATACCCGCAATAAAAGAAACATGGTTGAAAAAAAATAAAAATACATCTGACTGGTGTTGCTTTTTCACTTTTCATGTTTCCTATCTGGCAACCTTTGGCTGTACTTTATTTTTTAATTATACCCGGCAATAAAAGAAACATGGTTAAAAAAAAAAAATTTGTTGAAAAAAAAACAAAAAAAAATTAACAATAAAAAATTAACACATAAAAAAAAAAAAAATACAAAAATAACCTTAGGCCCATACAACACTGCACACATTATTGCATTCCTGGACACCTTACATGACATGCTAACTGTTCAGAGACCAGAGCATACCCGATATGTCATCATATGGGACAATGTTAGTTTCCTTAGGGCTGCTTTGGTCCGCAACTGGTTTACAGAACACCCATTCTTCATGGCACTCAACCTCCTCCATACTCTCCATTCTTAAATCCCATCGAGGAGTTCTTCTCTGCCTGGCGCTGGAAAGTGTACGACCGTCATCCTCATCAACAGGTAGCCCTTTTACAGGCAATGGAGGAGGCATGTGGAGATATTGACCAGGCATCATGTCAGGCCTGGATACGGCATTCAAGGAGATATTTTCCCGGTGCCTTGGACTGGAGGATATCGCATGCGATGTGGACGAAATTTTGTGGCCGGACCCAGAAAGACGACATGATGTAGGCTGATTGTTTTTCTTTTTTTTGTGAAATTACTATTTTGTGTTCTGACTTTGTCTTGGTTTTGATGAGTGTGAATAAACACTTTCGTCAGTTTTCTTTCCTTGTGAAACATCTGACTGGTGTTGCTTTTTCACTTTTCATGTTTCCTGTATCTGGCAACCTTTGGCTGTACTTTATTTTTAATTATACCCGCAATAAAAGAAACATGGTTGAAAAAAAAAAATAAAATACATCTGACTGGTGTTGCTTTTTCACTTTTCATGTTTCCTGTATCTGGCAACCTTTGGCTGTACTTTATTTTTTATTATACCCGCAATAAAATAAACATGGTTGAAAAAAAAATAAAAAATACATCTGACTGGTGTTGCTTTTTCACTTTTCATGTTTCCTGTATCTGGCAACCTTTGGCTGTACTTTATTTTTTTATTATACCCGCAATAAAAGAAACATGGTTGAAAAAAAAAAAAATACATCTGACAGTGTTGCTTTTTCACTTTTCATGTTTCCTGTATCTGGCAACCTTTGGCTGTACTTTATTTTTTATTATACCCGCAATAAAAGAAACATGGTTGAAAAAAAAAAAAATACATCTGACTTGTGTTGCTTTTTCACTTTTCATGTTTCCTGTATCTGGCAACCTTTGGCTGTACTTAATTTTTTATTATACCCGCAATAAAAGAAACATGGTTTAAAAAAATGTATATATATATACATCTGACTGGTGTTGCTTTTTCACTTTTCATGTTTCCTGTATCTGGCAACCTTTGGCTGTACTTTATTTTTTTATTATACCCGCAATAAAAGAAACATGGTTGAAAAAAAAAAAAAATACATCTGACTGGTGTTGCTTTTTCACTTTTAATGTTTCCTGTATCTGACAATCTTTGGCTGTACTTTATTTTTTTATTATACCCACAATAAAAGAAACATGGTTGAAAAAAAGAAATACATCTGACTGGTGTTGCTTTTTCACTTTTCATGTTTCCTGTATCTGGCAACCTTTGGCTGTACTTTATTTTTTTATTATACCCGCAATAAAAGAAACATGGTAAAAAAAAACTAAAAAAAAACATCTGACTGGTGTTGCTTTTTCACTTTTCATGTATCTGGCAACCTTTGGCTGTACTTTATTTTTAATTATACCCGCAATAAAAGAAACATGGTTAAAAAAAAATATTGTTGAAAAAAATAAAATAAAAAATTAACAATAAAAAATTAACACATAAAAAAAAAAAAAAATACAAAAAAACCTTAGGCCCATACAACACTGCACACATTATTGCATTCCTGGACACCTTACATGACATGCTCACTGTTCAGAGACCAGAGCATACCCGATATGTCATCATATGGGACAATGTTAGTTTCCATAGGGCTGCTTTGGTCCGCAACTGGTTTACAGAACACCCATTCTTCATGGCACTCAACCTCCCTCCATACTCTCCATTCTTAAATCCCATCGAGGAGTTCTTCTCTGCCTGGCGCTGGAAAGTGTACGACCGTCATCCTCATCAACAGGTAGCCCTTTTACAGGCAATGGAGGAGGCATGTGGAGATATTGACCAGGCATCATGTCAGGCCTGGATACGGCATTCAAGGAGATATTTTCCCCGGTGCCTTGGACTGGAGGATATCGCATGCGATGTGGACGAAATTTTGTGGCCGGACCCAGAAAGACGACATGATGTAGGCTGATTGTTTTTCATTTTTTTGTGAAATTACTATTTTGTGTTCTGACTTTGTCTTGGTTTTGATGAGTGTGAATAAACACTTTCGTCAGTTTTCTTTCCTTGTGAAACATCTGACTGGTGTTGCTTTTTCACTTTTCATGTTTCCTGTATCTGGCAACCTTTGGCTGTACTTTATTTTTAATTATACCCGCAATAAAAGAAACATGGTTGAAAAAAAAATAATAATACATCTGACTGGTGTTGCTTTTTCACTTTTCATGTTTCCTGTATCTGGCAACCTTTGGCTGTACTTTATTTTTTATTATGCCCCTTATAAAAGAAACATGGTTGAAAAAATAAATAAAAAATACATCTGACTGGTGTTGCTTTTTCACTTTTCATGTTTCCTGTATCTGGCAACCTTTGGCTGTACTTTATTTTTTATTATACCCGCAATAAAAGAAACATGGTTGAAAAAAATAAATAAAAATACATCTGAATGGTGTTGCTTTTTTCACTTTTCATGTTTCCTGTATCTGGCAACCTTTGGCTGTACTTAATTTTTATTATACCCGCAATAAAAGAAACATGGTTGAAAAAAATAAATAAAAAATACATCTGACTGGTGTTGCTTTTTCACTTTTCATGTTTCCTGTATCTGGCAACCTTTGGCTGTACTTTATTTTTTATTATACCCGCAATAAAAGAAACATGGTTGAAAAAAAAATAAAAATACATCTGACTGGTGTTGCTTTTTCACTTTTAATGTTTCCTGTATCTGACAATCTTTGGCTGTACTTTATTTTTTATTATACCCACAATAAAAGAAACATGGTTGAAAAAAAATAAAATACATCTGACTGGTGTTGCTTTTTCACTTTTCATGTTTCCTGTATCTGGCAACCTTTGGCTGTACTTTATTTTTTATTATACCCGCAATAAAAGAAACATGGTTGAAAAAAAAAAAAAAAAAAACATCTGACTGGTGTTGCTTTTTCACTTTTCATGTATCTGGCAACCTTTGGCTGTACTTTATTTTTAATTATACCCGCAATAAAAGAAACATGGTTAAAAAAAAAAAATTTGTTGAAAAAAATAAAAAAAAATTAACAATAAAAAATTAACACATAAAAAAAACAAAAAATACAAAAAAAACCTTAGGCCCATACAACACTGCACACATTATTGCATTCCTGGACACCTTACATGACATGCTCACTGTTCAGAGACCAGAGCATACCCGATATGTCATCATATGGGACAATGTTAGTTTCCTTAGGGCTGCTTTGGTCCGCAACTGGTTTACAGAACACCCATTCTTCATGGCACTCAACCTCCCTCCATACTCTCCATTCTTAAATCCCATCGAGGAGTTCTTCTCTGCCTGGCGCTGGAAAGTGTACGACCGTCATCCTCATCAACAGGTAGCCCTTTTACAGGCAATGGAGGAGGCATGTGGAGATATTGACCAGGCATCATGTCAGGCCTGGATACGGCATTCAAGGAGATATTTTCCCCGGTGCCTTGGACTGGAGGATATCGCATGCGATGTGGACGAAATTTTGTGGCCGGACCCAGAAAGACGACATGATGTAGGCTGATTGTTTTTCATTTTTTTGTGAAATTACTATTTTGTGTTCTGACTTTGTCTTGGTTTTGATGAGTGTGAATAAACACTTTCGTCAGTTTTCTTTCCTTGTGAAACATCTGACTGGTGTTGCTTTTTCACTTTTCATGTTTCCTGTATCTGGCAACCTTTGGCTGTACTTTATTTTTAATTATACCCGCAATAAAAGAAACATGGTTGAAAAAAATATATATATATACATCTGACTGGTGTTGCTTTTTCACTTTTCATGTTTCCTGTATCTGGCAACCTTTGGCTGTACTTTATTTTTAATTATACCCGCAATAAAAGAAACATGGTTGAAAAAAAAAAAAATACATCTGACTGGTGTTGCTTTTCACTTTTCATGTTTCCTGTATCTGGCAACCTTTGGCTGTACTTTATTTTTTATTATGCCCGCAATAAAAGAAACATGGTTGAAAAAATAAATAAAAAATACATCTGACTGGTGTTGCTTTTTCACTTTTCATGTTTCCTGTATCTGGCAACCTTTGGCTGTACTTTATTTTTTATTATACCCGCAATAAAAGAAACATGGTTGAAAAAAATAAATAAAAATACATCTGAATGGTGTTGCTTTTTCACTTTTCATGTTTCCTGTATCTGGCAACCTTTGGCTGTACTTAATTTTTTATTATACCCGCAATAAAAGAAACATGGTTGAAAAAAATAAATAAAAAATACATCTGACTGGTGTTGCTTTTTCACTTTTCATGTTTCCTGTATCTGGCAACCTTTGGCTGTACTTTATTTTTTATTATACCCGCAATAAAAGAAACATGGTTGAAAAAAAATAATAATACATCTGACTGGTGTTGCTTTTTCACTTTTAATGTTTCCTGTATCTGACAATCTTTGGCTGTACTTTATTTTTTATTATACCCACAATAAAAGAAACATGGTTGAAAAAAATTAAATACATCTGACTGGTGTTGCTTTTTCACTTTTCATGTTTCCTGTATCTGGCAACCTTTGGCTGTACTTAATTTTTTATTATACCCGCAATAAAAGAAACATGGTTGAAAAAATAAATAAAAAATACATCTGACTGGTGTTGCTTTTTCACTTTTCATGTTTCCTGTATCTGGCAACCTTTGGCTGTACTTTATTTTTTTATTATACCCGCAATAAAAGAAACATGGTTGAAAAAAAAAAATACATCTGACTGGTGTTGCTTTTTCACTTTTAATGTTTCCTGTATCTGACAATCTTTGGCTGTACTTTATTTTTTATTATACCCACAATAAAAGAAACATGGTTGAAAAAAATAAAATACATCTGACTGGTGTTGCTTTTTCACTTTTCATGTTTCCTGTATCTGGCAACCTTTGGCTGTACTTTATTTTTTATTATACCCGCAATAAAAGAAACATGGTAAAAAAAAAAAAAAAAAAAAACATCTGACTGGTGTTGCTTTTTCACTTTTCATGTATCTGGCAACCTTTGGCTGTACTTTATTTTTAATTATACCCGCAATAAAAGAAACATGGTTAAAAAAATAAAATTTGTTGAAAAAAGTAAAAATAAAAAATTAACAATAAAAAATTAACACATAAAAAAAAAAATATATACAAAAAAAACCTTAGGCCCATACAACACTGCACACATTATTGCATTCCTGGACACCTTACATGACATGCTCACTGTTCAGAGACCAGAGCATACCCGATATGTCATCATATGGGACAATGTTAGTTTCCATAGGGCTGCTTTGGTCCGCAACTGGTTTACAGAACACCCATTCTTCATGGCACTCAACCTCCCTCCATACTCTCCATTCTTAAATCCCATCGAGGAGTTCTTCTCTGCCTGGCGCTGGAAAGTGTACGACCGTCATCCTCATCAACAGGTAGCCCTTTTACAGGCAATGGAGGAGGCATGTGGAGATATTGACCAGGCATCATGTCAGGCCTGGATACGGCATTCAAGGAGATATTTTCCCCGGTGCCTTGGACTGGAGGATATCGCATGCGATGTGGACGAAATTTTGTGGCCGGACCCAGAAAGAGCGACATGATGTAGGCTGATTGTTTTTCTTTTTTTTGTGAAATTACTATTTTGTGTTCTGACTTTGTCTTGGTTTTGATGAGTGTGAATAAACACTTTCGTCAGTTTTCTTTCCTTGTGAAACATCTGACTGGTGTTGCTTTTTCACTTTTCATGTTTCCTGTATCTGGCAACCTTTGGCTGTACTTTATTTTTAATTATACCCGCAATAAAAGAAACATGGTTGAAAAAAATAATAAAAAATACATCTGACTGGTGTTGCTTTTTCACTTTTCATGTTTCCTGTATCTGGCAACCTTTGGCTGTAATTTATTTTTTATTATACCCGCAATAAAAGAAACATGGTTGAAAAAATAAATAAAAAAATACATCTGACTGGTGTTGCTTTTTCACTTTTCATGTTTCCTGTATCTGGCAACCTTTGGCTGTACTTTATTTTTTATTATACCCGCAATAAAAGAAACATGGTTGAAAAAAATAAATAAAAATACATCTGACTGGTGTTGCTTTTTCACTTTTCATGTTTCCTGTATCTGGCAACCTTTGGCTGTACTTAATTTTTTATTATACCCGCAATAAAAGAAACATGGTTGAAAAAAATTAATAAAAAATACATCTGACTGGTGTTGCTTTTTCACTTTTCATGTTTCCTGTATCTGGCAACCTTTGGCTGTACTTTATTTTTTATTATACCCGCAATAAAAGAAACATGGTTGAAAAAAAAAAACAACATCTGACTGGTGTTGCTTTTTCACTTTTCATGTATCTGGCAACCTTTGGCTGTACTTTATTTTTAATTATACCCGCAATAAAAGAAACATGGTTAAAAAAAAAAAATTTGTTGAAAAAAATTAAATAAAAAATTAACAATAAAAAATTAACACATAAAAAAATAAAAATAATAAAAATAAACCTTAGGCCCATACAACACTGCACACATTATTGCATTCCTGGACACCTTACATGACATGCTCACTGTTCAGAGACCAGAGCATACCCGATATGTCATCATATGGGACAATGTTAGTTTCAATAGGGCTGCTTTGGTCCGCAACTGGTTTACAGAACACCCATTCTTCATGGCACTCAACCTCCCTCCATACTCTCCATTCTTAAATCCCATCAAGGAGTTCTTCTCTGCCTGGCGCTGGAAAGTGTACGACCGTCATCCTCATCAACAGGTAGCCCTTTTACAGGCAATGGAGGAGGCATGTGGAGATATTGACCAGGCATCATGTCAGGCCTGGATACGGCATTCAAGGAGATATTTTCCCCGGTGCCTTGGACTGGAGGATATCGCATGCGATGTGGACGAAATTTTGTGGCCGGACCCAGAAAGACGACATGATGTAGGCTGATTGTTTTTCTTTTTTTTGTGAAATTACTATTTTGTGTTCTGACTTTGTCTTGGTTTTGATGAGTGTGAATAAACACTTTCGTCAGTTTTCTTTCAATGTGAAACTGTTAGATTAGGTGGGGACTCAGGCGCAGAGACGGACACACGGACAACGAGGGTGAATATGATGTTGTTTTATTCAGGGGGTTTTGGCAGAGAGGAGTAGTGCAGGGTGGAGCAGCTACAGACCGGGGTAGGAGCTGCGTGGTGAGGAGAGCCAGAAGCACCGAGAGCTGGATGCCGAGGATAACAGACAACTGGTGAGCGGGTTGCGGCGTGGGAGTGGCAGGCAGGCAGGCAGCAGGAATCGACGGGATCTGGTCGAAGAAGACAACAGGTTACAAACTTGGCAGAAACAACTATAAAGCTAAGAGAGTAACAACTAAACTGAGACTCCTGTACGGAGCCAAGTTACCACAGGTGGTGAAGGAACGAACTGGCGCTGGAGAGGTGTCCAGCCCGGGTAGATAACTGCTTGTAGATTGGTGACAATGAGCCGCAGCTGGATGTAACTGATCTTGTGAGTGAATGGCCACGCCCCTGACCTAGATCCTCTGACTGGGCTGCACAGCAGGGGGAGACAGACACAAACAACACACACACAGGGAAAAAGGGAAACAGAAAACAAGAGGGAACAAGAACAACAGTGCCGAACCGTAACAGTACCCCCCCCTCAACGGGCGCCACCCGAGCGACCCCCCCGGCTTGTCAGGGTGGTCCCTATGGAAGTCAGCCACCAGCTGCGGGTCCAGTATAAACCGCCGGGGAATCCAGGACCTCTCCTCGGGACCATATCCCTCCCAGTCCACCAGGTACTGAAAACCTCTACCACGCCTCCGGACGTCCAGCAGTCTCCGCACCGTGTAGGCTGGATGGTCGTCAATAATGCGGTGGCGGAGGGGGATCCACCGGCGGACACAAAGGGCTGGAGGAGACCAGTTTAAGCTGGGACACGTGAAATGTAGGATGGACTCTCATGGCCTGGGGAAGCTTCAACCGAACAGCCGAAGGGTTGATGATGGAGTCGATCACGAAAGGACCCAAATACCGGGGCGAACAGCTTACGGGAGTCCGTGCGTAGAGGGATGTTGCTGGAGGAGAGCCAGACTCGCTGACCAGGCTGGAACTGGGGGAGCGACTATCCGGTGTCTGTCCGCCACTCTCTTGTTGCGCTCTGCTGTCCGTAGAAGGGCCTCACGGGTGTCCACCCACACCTTGCGGCAGCGACGAAGGTTATCCTGAACTGATGGGACGGCTAACTCCTTTTCCTGAGACGGGAACAATGGCGGTTGGTATCCCAAAGCCGCCTCAAATGGTGAGAGACCAGTGGCAGATGAGGTGAGGGAATTGTGGGCATATTCGACCCACGGGAGGTGTTTGGCCCAGGTGGACGGGTTCTGGGATGTCACACAGCGTAGAGCAGCCTCCAGGTCCTGATTGGTCCTCTCAGTCTGGCCATTGGACTGGGGATGGAAACCTGATGAGAGACTGACAGAGGCACCCAGAGCAGAACAAAACTCCTTCCATACCCGAGAAATGAACTGTGGACCTCTATCGGACACTATGTCCACAGGTATTCCATGGGGACGGAATACATGTAGGACCAAGAGGTCGGCCGTCTCGCTGGCAGACGGTAATTTTGGTAATGCAACAAAATGGGCAGATTTAGAGAATCTGTCCACGATGGTGAGTATGGTGTCATTACCTTCCGACATAGGAAGTCCAGTGACGAAGTCCAAGGCCACGTGAGACCAAGGACGACTCGGGACTGGGAGAGGCCGCAGCAGGCCCGAAGGAGCCCGGTGGGAGGCCTTATTTTGGGCACAGATGGAACAGGCCGCCACGTACTCCCGGACGTCAGCCTCAACAGATGGCCACCAAAAGTGCCTCTTCAATAGCGACAGTGTACGGTTCATACCAGGGTGGCAGGAGAAGCTCGAGGTGTGGATCCAGTTGAGCACTTGCGGCCGCACGGCTGCGGGAACATAGAGAAGGTCGGAGGGACCATCGGCCGGTCCAGGTTCCGACTCTTGAGCCGATCGGACGAGGGACTCGATTTCCCAGTGAACAGCCGCCACCAAACAGGAAGCGGGCAGAATAGGTTCAGGATTGCTGGAGTCTTCATTGTCTGTAAACTGGCGAGAGAGAGCATCAGGCTTGACATTGCGTGTGCCAGGACGGTATGTTAAAGTAAACTTGAACCTGCTGAAAAACAGGGCCCATCTGGCCTGACGGGAGTTTAGCCTCTTGGATGACTGGATGTAAGCCAGGTTCTTGTGGTCTGTCCAGACTATGAAGGGTTGCTCTGCTCCGTCCAGCCAGTGCCTCCACTCCTCCAATGCCAACTTAACAGCAAGCAACTCCCGGTTACCCACGTCGTAGTTCTTCCTCCGCAGGGGTCAACCTCCTCGAGAAAAAGGCCACAGGATGGATCTTCTGGTCCGTGGAGGAACGTTGTGACAGGACAGCCCCCACCCCCGAATCAGAGGCGTCCACTTCCACAATAAACTGCAAACTAGCATCTGGATGAATAAGAACAGGTGAGGTGGTGAATAGTTCCTTCAGTGTACTCACGGCTGACTCGGCCTCCGGTGTCCACAGGAATGGCACCTTAGGGGGAGGTGAGCTTGGTCAGGGGGCAACCACTTGGCTGAAACCCCTGATGAAGCGTCGGTAGAAGTTGGCGAAGCCCAGGAAGCGTTGTAGCTGCTTCCGGGACGTGGGTGTGGGCCACTCCGCAACTGCTCTGATCTTGTCAGGGTCTGGTGACACTTGTCCCCGCTCGATAATAAAACCCAAAAAGGGGACGGACTGCCGGTGGAACTCACACTTTTCTGCCTTCACATATAGTTTATTTTCCATGAGGCGTTGGAGAACCAGACGGACGTGGGAGACGTGTTCATCCTGTGACTTAGAGAATATAAGAATGTCATCCAAATAGACAAACACAAAACGGTGTAGAAAATCCCTCAACACATCGTTAACCATGGCCTGAAACACTGCTGGGGCGTTAGTGAGACCGAATGGCATGACTAGGTATTCAAAATGTCCGAGAGGGGTATTGAACGCAGTTTTCCATTCGTCTCCCTGCTTGATCCTAACGAGGTGGTAAGCGTTACGCAGGTCGAGTTTGGTAAACACGGTAGCTCCATGAAGGGGTTCAAAAGCTGAGTTGATGAGAGGCAGGGGGTACGTATTTCTGACTGTGATGTTATTAAGTCCTCTGTAGTCAATGCAGGGGCGTAATGTTTTGTCCTTCTTCTCAACAAAAAGAACCCCGCCCCAACAGCGGAAGATGAGGGACGAATGAGGCCAGAGGCTAGAGAGTCGCCTATGTAGGTTTCCATAGCTTCTCTCTCAGTACGGGACAGATTGAAAAGCCGACTGGATGGCAAAGGGGCTCCAGGCAGTAACTCAATGGCGCAATCGTATGGCCTATGAGGTGGTAGTGAAAGTGCTTTGGACTTGCTGAATACCTCGGCCAGGTCCAGGTACTCGTCAGGGACTGAAGAGAGGTCTGGGGGTTTGACAGGGGATGCAGGGGAACCTACAGAGGGCGGAATAGCCGACCCAAGGCAAGCATAATGGCAGTGAGTGCTCCAACTGTGTATCTTGTGGTTTTGCCAGTCAATATGGGGGGTTGTGAAGGCTAAGCCAAGGGAAACCGAGGATAAGAGGGGAGGCAGAGGAGGAGACTACTTTAAACTGGATGGTTTCTTTGTGATTGCCTGACAGTATGAGAGAAACGGGGACAGTTTGGTGGGTGATGTTGGCAAACTGATGACCGTCAATAAGCGGTTACTGTAATAGGCTTAGGCAGGGGGCTTAACAGGGATCTCAGCCTGAGTAACCAGGTCAATGTCCAGGAAACTATCCTCAGCACCAGAGTCAATGAGAGCAGCTAAAGGGAGAGACAGATTCCTGAACTGGACTGTAGCTGGGATAACTAGACGGGGTGCTGTGGGCATGGAGTCAGGTGTAACACTTGCAAGTACGCCCACGTTTACCTGCAAGCTTTGTCTCTTGGGGGCGAACCGGACAGTTAACCAGAAAATGAGTGCGGTCCCCACAGTACACGCACTCACCAGCCCGCATGCGCCCGTTCCTTTTCGGCAGGGGACAGACGAGCACGGCCCAGCTGCATGGGCTCGTCCAGTTCCGTGGAGGGATCCGCTGAGGTGTATGGGGCGGTGTCCGAGTGGTGGTGTTGCTCGGGTTGCAGAAAGCGAGGGCCCCCCGCCTGCAGTGCGGACCCGACCGCTCCTCTCCTGTCTCCTCTCCCGTAGCCTGTTGTCTATACGGGTAGCAAGAGAAACGAGAGAATGAAGGTTAGCAGGCTCCTCACGAACAGCTAGTTCATCCTTAATTGTGTCACTCAAACCGTTAACAAACGCTCCCTGAAGAGCGTCGTCATTCCACTTGGAATCGGCTGCCAAGGTCCAAAAAATCAATGGCGTATTCAGCCACGCAACCCATGCCCTGTCGTAGCTTCAATAGTCTCTTTGTGGCGGTCCCGGCATGGTCCGGGTGATCAAACACAATCTCCAATTGAGAGGAAAAATCGTCAAACGACAGGCTGGCAATCTGCTGAGTAGAATAAGCCGCTTCTGCCCAAATCAAAGCTTTGCCCCTTAGTAACCCCAGAGCGTAATGTACCTTTGAGGATTCCGTGGAGAACGACAGGGGCTTCTGTTTGAACACCAAGCGGCACTGAAGCAGGAAACCACGGCATTTGTTCAGGTCCCCGGTAAAAGGTTCGGGTGAGGTCGTAGGGGGTTCCCGAAGGGCAGGAGCGAAAACCGAGCCTGGAGCAACTGTAGGAGGAACAGGCGGAGGAGAAGCAGAGGGAGGAAGAGTAGTGAGTGTTACCAGGTTAGCTACCTGAGAGGTGAGCTGAGATACTTGATCCAACAACCGCTGGTTGTTATCCAATAGAGACCCGATGAGTTGGTCGTGTTGTCCCAATAACATTCCCTGTGAATGGAGGGCGCGTTGTACGCCATCACCCGTTGTTTCATGTGGCGTCTCTGCTGAGTCCATGTATGGCCAGTTCGTTCTGTTAGATTAGGTGGGGACTCAGGCGCAGAGACGGACACACGGACAACGAGGGTGAATATGATGTTGTTTTATTCAGGGGGTTTTGGCAGAGAGGAGTAGTGCAGGGTGGAGCAGCTACAGACCGGGGTAGGAGCTGCGTGGTGAGGAGAGCCAGAAGCACCGAGAGCTGGATGCCGAGGATAACAGACAACTGGTGAGCGGGTTGCGGCGTGGGAGTGGCAGGCAGGCAGGCAGCAGGAATCGACGGGATCTGGTCGAAGAAGACAACAGGTTACAAACTTGGCAGAAACAACTATAAAGCTAAGAGAGTAACAACTAAACTGAGACTCCTGTACGGAGCCAAGTTACCACAGGTGGTGAAGGAACGAACTGGCGCTGGAGAGGTGTCCAGCCCGGGTAGATAACTGCTTGTAGATTGGTGACAATGAGCCGCAGCTGGATGTAACTGATCTTGTGAGTGAATGGCCACGCCCCCTGACCTAGATCCTCTGACTGGGCTGCACAGCAGGGGGAGACAGACACAAACAACACACACACAGGGAAAAAGGGAAACAGAAAACAAGAGGGAACAAGAACAACAGTGCCGAACCGTAACAGAAACATCTGACTGGTGTTGCTTTTTCACTTTTCATGTTTCCTGTATCTGGCACCCTTTGGCTGTACTTTATTTTTAATTATACCCGCAATAAAAGAAACATGGTTAAATAAAAAATAAAAAATAAAAAATTAATAAAAAATTAACAATAAAAAATTAACACATTAAAAAAAAAAAATACAAAAAAAACCTTAGGCCCATACAACACTGCACACATTATTGCATTCCTGGACACTTTACATGACATGCTCACTGTTCAGAGACCAGAGCATACCCGATATGTCATCATATGGGACAATGTTAGTTTCCATAGGGCTGCTTTGGTCCGCAACTGGTTTACAGAACACCCATTCTTCATGGCACTCAACCTCCCTCCATACTCTCCATTCTTAAATCCCATCGAGGAGTTGTTCTCTGCCTGGCGCTGGAAAGTGTACGACCGTCATCCTCATCAACAGGTAGCCCTTTTACAGGCAATGGAGGAGGCATGTGGAGATATTGACCAGGCATCATGTCAGGCCTGGATACGGCATTCAAGGAGATATTTTCCCGGTGCCTTGGACTGGAGGATATCGCATGCGATGTGGACGAAATTTTGTGGCCGGACCCAGAAAGACGACATGATGTAGGCTGATTGTTTTTCTTTTTTTTGTGAAATTACTATTTTGTGTTCTGACTTTGTCTTGGTTTTGATGAGTGTGAATAAACACTTTCGTCAGTTTTCTTTCCTTGTGAAACATCTGACTGGTGTTGCTTTTTCACTTTTCATGTTTCCTGTATCTGGCAACCTTTGGCTGTACTTTATTTTTAATTATACCCACAATAAAAGAAACATGGTTGAAAAATAAAAATAAAAATACATCTGACTGGTGTTGCTTTTTCACTTTTCATGTTTCCTGTATCTGGCAACCTTTGGCTGTACTTTATTTTTTATTATACCCGCAATAAAAGAAACATGGTTGAAAAAAATAAAAAATACATCTGACTGGTGTTGCTTTTTCACTTTTCATGTTTCCTGTATCTGGCAACCTTTGGCTGTACTTTATTTGTTATTATACCCGCAATAAAAGAAACATGGTTGAAAAAAATTAATAAAAATACATCTGACTGGTGTTGCTTTTTCACTTTTCATGTTTCCTGTATCTGGCAACCTTTGGCTGTACTTAATTTTTTATTATACCCGCAATAAAAGAAACATGGTTGAAAAAAATAAATAAAAAATACATCTGACTGGTGTTGCTTTTTCACTTTTCATGTTTCCTGTATCTGGCAACCTTTGGCTGTACTTTATTTTTTATTATACCCGCAATAAAAGAAACATGGTTGAAAAAAAAAAAAAAAAATACATCTGACTGGTGTTGCTTTTTCACTTTTCATGTTTCCTGTATCTGGCAACCTTTGGCTGTACTTTATTTTTTATTATAGCCGCAATAAAAGAAACATGGTTAAATTAAATAAAAAAAATAAAAAAAAATAAAAAAAATAACAATAAAAAATTAACACATAAAAAAAATAAAAAATACAAAAAAAACCTTAGGCCCATACAACACTGCACACATTATTGCATTCCTGGACACCTTACATGACATGCTCACTGTTCAGAGACCAGAGCATACCCGATATGTCATCATATGGGACAATGTTAGTTTCCATAGGGCTGCTTTGGTCCGCAACTGGTTTACAGAACACCCATTCTTCATGGCACTCAACCTCCCTCCATACTCTCCATTCTTAAATCCCATCGAGGAGTTCTTCTCTGCCTGGCGCTGGAAAGTGTATGACCGTCATCCTCATCAACAGGTAGCCCTTTTACAGGCAATGGAGGAGGCATGTGGAGATATTGACCAGGCATCATGTCAGGCCTGGATACGGCATTCAAGGAGATATTTTCCCCGGTGCCTTGGACTGGAGGATATCGCATGCGATGTGGACGAAATTTTGTGGCCGGACCCAGAAAGACGACATGATATAGGCTGATTGTTTTTCATTTTTTTGTGAAATTACTATTTTGTGTTCTGACTTTGTCTTGGTTTTGATGAGTGTGAATAAACACTTTCGTCAGTTTTCTTTCCTTGTGAAACATCTGACTGGTGTTGCTTTTTCACTTTTCATGTTTCCTGCATCTGGCAACCTTTGGCTGTACTTTATTTTTAATTATACCCGCAATAAAAGAAACATGGTTGAAAAAAAATAAATAAATACATCTGACTGGTGTTGCTTTTTCACTTTTCATGTTTCCTGTATCTGGCAACCTTTGGCTGTACTTTATTTTTTATTATACCCGCAATAAAAGAAACATGGTTGAAAAAAAAAATAATAATACATCTGACTGGTGTTGCTTTTTCACTTTTCATGTTTCCTGTATCTGGCAACCTTTGGCTGTACTTTATTTTTTATTATACCCGCAATAAAAGAAACATGGTTGAAAAAAAATAAAAAAATACATCTGACTGGTGTTGCTTTTTCACTTTTCATGTTTCCTGTATCTGGCAACCTTTGGCTGTACTTTATTTTTTATTATACCCGCAATAAAAGAAACATGGTTAAAAAAATTTAAAAAATTTAAAAAAATAAAAAATATTAACTATAAAACATTAACACATAAAAAACAAAACAAAACAAAAAAAACCTTAGGCCCATACAACACTGCACACATTATTGCATTCATGGACACCTTACATGACATGCTCACTGTTCAGAGACCAGAGCATACCCGATATGTCATCATATGGGACAATGTTAGTTTCCATAGGGCTGCTTTGGTCCGCAACTGGTTTACAGAACACCCATTCTTCATGGCACTCAACCTCCCTCCATACTCTCCATTCTTAAATCCCATCGAGGAGTTCTTCTCTGCCTGGCGCTGGAAAGTGTACGACCGTCATCCTCATCAACAGATAGCCCTTTTACAGGCAATGGAGGAGGCACGTGGAGATATTGACCAGGCATCATGTCAGGCCTGGATACGGCATTCAAGGATATATTTTCCCCGGTGCCTTGGACTGGAGGATATCGCATGCGATGTGGACGAAATTTTGTGGCCGGACACAGAAAGACGACATGATGTAGACTGATTGTTTTTCTTTTCTTTTGTGAAATTACCATTTTGTGTTCTGACTTTGTCTTGGTTTTGATGAGTGTGAATAAACACTTTCGTCAGTTTTCTTTAATTATACCCGCAATAAAAGAAACATGGTTGAAAAAAAATTAAAAAATACATCTGACTGGTGTTGCTTTTTCACTTTTCATGTTTCCTGTATCTGGCAACCTTTGGCTGTACTTTATTTTTTATTATACCCAAAAAAAAAACATCTGACTGGTGTTGCTTTTTCACTTTTCATGTTTCCTGTATCTGGCAACCTTTGGCTGTACTTTATTTTTAATTATACCCGCAATAAAAGAAACATGGTTAAATAAAATTTAAAAAAATAAAAAAAATAAAAAAATTAACAATAAAAAATTAACACATAAAAAAAATACAAAATACAAAAAAAACCTTAGGCCCATACAACACTGCACACATTATTGCATTCCTGGACACCTTACATGACATGCTCACTGTTCAGAGACCAGAGCATACCCGATATGTCATCATATGGGACAATGTTAGTTTCCATAGGGCTGCTTTGGTCCGCAACTGGTTTACAGAACACCCATTCTTCATGGCACTCAACCTCCCTCCATACTCTCCATTCTTAAATCCCATCGAGGAGTTCTTCTCTGCCTGGCGCTGGAAAGTGTATGACCGTCATCCTCATCAACAGGTAGCCCTTTTACAGGCAATGGAGGAGGCATGTGGAGATATTGACCAGGCATCATGTCAGGCCTGGATACGGCATTCAAGGAGATATTTTCCCGGTGCCTTGGACTGGAGGATATCGCATGCGATGTGGACGAAATTTTGTGGCCGGACCCAGAAAGACGACATGATGTAGGCTGATTGTTTTTCTTTTTTTTGTGAAATTACCATTTTGTGTTCTGACTTTGTCTTGGTTTTGATGAGTGTGAATAAACACTTTCGTCAGTTTTCTTTCCTTGTGAAACATCTGACTGGTGTTGCTTTTTCACTTTTCATGTTTCCTGCATCTGGCAACCTTTGGCTGTACTTTATTTTTAATTATACCCTCAATAAAAGAAACATGGTTGAAAAAAAAAAAAAAAAACATCTGACTGGTGTTGCTTTTTCACTTTTCATGTTTCCTGTATCTGGCAACCTTTGGCTGTACTTTATTTTTTATTATACCCGCAATAAAAGAAACATGGTTGAAAAAAAAAAATAATACATCTGACTGGTGTTGCTTTTTCACTTTTCATGTTTCCTGTATCTGGCAACCTTTGGCTGTACTTTATTTTTTATTATACCCGCAATAAAAGAAACATGGTTGAAAAAAAAATAAAAAAATACATCTGACTGGTGTTGCTTTTTCACTTTTCATGTTTCCTGTATCTGGCAACCTTTGGCTGTACTTTATTTTTTATTATACCCGCAATAAAAGAAACATGGTTAAAAAATTTAAAAAAATAATAAAAAATAAAAAATATTAACTATAAAAAATTAACACATAAAAAACAAAAACAAAACAAAAAAAACCTTAGGCCCATACAACACTGCACACATTATTGCATTCATGGACACCTTACATGACATGCTCACTGTTCAGAGACCAGAGCATACCCGATATGTCATCATATGGGACAATGTTAGTTTCCATAGGGCTGCTTTGGTCCGCAACTGGTTTACAGAACACCCATTCTTCATGGCACTCAACCTCCCTCCATACTCTCCATTCTTAAATCCCATCGAGGAGTTCTTCTCTGCCTGGCGCTGGAAAGTGTACGACCGTCATCCTCATCAACAGATAGCCCTTTTACAGGCAATGGAGGAGGCACGTGGAGATATTGACCAGGCATCATGTCAGGCCTGGATACGGCATTCAAGGATATATTTTCCCCGGTGCCTTGGACTGGAGGATATCGCATGCGATGTGGACGAAATTTTGTGGCCGGACACAGAAAGACGACATGATGTAGACTGATTGTTTTTCTTTTCTTTTGTGAAATTACCATTTTGTGTTCTGACTTTGTCTTGGTTTTGATGAGTGTGAATAAACACTTTCGTCAGTTTTCTTTCCTTGTGCACCATCTGACTGGTGTTGCTTTTTCACTTTTCATGTTTCCTGTATCTGGCAACCTTTGGCTGTACTTTATTTTTTAATTATACCCGCAATAAAAGAAACATGGTTAAATAAAATTAAAAAAATAAAAAAATAAAAAAATTAACAATAAAAAATTAACACATAAAAAAATAAAAAATACAAAAAAAAACCTTAGGCCCATACAACACTGCACACATTATTGCATTCCTGGACACCTTACATGACATGCTCACTGTTCAGAGACCAGAGCATACCCGATATGTCATCATATGGGACAATGTTAGTTTCCATAGGGCTGCTTTGGTCCGCAACTGGTTTACAGAACACCCATTCTTCATGGCACTCAACCTCCCTCCATACTCTCCATTCTTAAATCCTATCGAGGAGTTCTTCTCTGCCTGGCGCTGGAAAGTGTATGACCGTCATCCTCATCAACAGGTAGCCCTTTTACAGGCAATTGAGGAGGCATGTGGAGATATTGACCAGGCATCATGTCAGGCCTGGATACGGCATTCAAGGAGATATTTTCCCCGGTGCCTTGGACTCGAGGATATCGCATGCGATGTGGACGAAATTTTGTGGCCGGACCCAGAAAGACGACATGATGTAGGCTGATTGTTTTTCTTTTTTTTGTGAAATTACTATTTTGTGTTCTGACTTTGTCTTGGTTTTGATGAGTGTGAATAAACACTTTCGTCAGTTTTCTTTCCTTGTGAAACATCTGACTGGTGTTGCTTTTTCACTTTTCATGTTTCCTGTATCTGGCAACCTTTGGCTGTACTTTATTTTTAATTATACCCGCAATAAAAGAAACATGGTTGAAAAAAATTAAAAAATACATCTGACTGGTGTTGCTTTTTCACTTTTCATGTTTCCTGTATCTGGCAACCTTTGGCTGTACTTTATTTTTTTATTATACCCGCAATAAAAGAAACATGGTTGAAAAAAAAAAAAAAAACATCTGACTGGTGTTGCTTTTTCACTTTTCATGTTTCCTGTATCTGGCAACCTTTGGCTGTACTTTATTTTTTATTATACCCGCAATAAAAGAAACATGGTTGAAAAAAATAAATAAAAATACATCTGACTGGTGTTGCTTTTTCACTTTTCATGTTTCCTGTATCTGGCAACCTTTGGCTGTACTTTATTTTTTATTATACCCGCAATAAAAGAAACATGGTTGAAAAAAAAAAATAATAATACATCTGACTGGTGTTGCTTTTTCACTTTTCATGTTTCCTGTATCTGGCAACCTTTGGCTGTACTTTATTTTTTTATTATACCCGCAATAAAAGAAACATGGTTAAAAAAATTTAAATAAAAAATAAAAAATATTAACTATAAAAAATTAACACATAAAAAACAAAAACAAAACAAAAAAAACCTTAGGCCCATACAACACTGCACACATTATTGCATTCATGGACACCTTACATGACATGCTCACTGTTCAGAGACCAGAGCATACCCGATATGTCATCATATGGGACAATGTTAGTTTCCATAGGGCTGCTTTGGTCCGCAACTGGTTTACAGAACACCCATTCTTCATGGCACTCAACCTCCCTCCATACTCTCCATTCTTAAATCCCATCGAGGAGTTCTTCTCTGCCTGGCGCTGGAAAGTGTACGACCGTCATCCTCATCAACAGGTAGCCCTTTTACAGGCAATGGAGGAGGCATGTGGAGATATTGACCAGGCATCATGTCAGGCCTGGATACGGCATTCAAGGAGATATTTTCCCGGTGCCTTGGACTGGAGGATATCGCATGCGATGTGGACGAAATTTTGTGGCCGGACCCAGAAAGACGACATGATGTAGGCTGATTGTTTTTTCTTTTTTTGTGAAATTACTATTTTGTGTTCTGACTTTGTCTTGGTTTTGATAAGTGTGAATAAACACTTTCGTCAGTTTTCTTTCCTTGTGAAACATCTGACTGGTGTTGCTTTTTCACTTTTCATGTTTCCTGTATCTGGCAACCTTTGGCTGTACTTTATTTTTAATTATACCCGCAATAAAAGAAACATGGTTGAAAAAAAAATAAAAAATACATCTGACTGGTGTTGCTTTTTCACTTTTCATGTTTCCTGTATCTGGCAACCTTTGGCTGTACTTTATTTTTTATTATACCCGCAATAAAAGAAACATGGTTTAAAAAAAAAAAAAAAAAACATCTGACTGGTGTTGCTTTTTCACTTTTCATGTTTCCTGTATCTGGCAACCTTTGGCTGTACTTTATTTTTTATTATACCCGCAATAAAATAAACATGGTTGAAAAAAATAAATAAAAATAAATCTGACTGGTGTTGCTTTTTCACTTTTCATGTTTCCTGTATCTGGCAACCTTTGGCTGTACTTTATTTTTTATTATACCCGCAATAAAAGAAACATGGTTGAAAAAAAAAAATATAATACATCTGACTGGTGTTGCTTTTTCACTTTTCATGTTTCCTGTATCTGGCAACCTTTGGCTGTACTTTATTTTTTATTATACCCGCAATAAAAGAAACATGGTTAAAAAATTTAAATAAAAAATAAAAAATATTAACTATAAAAATTAACACATAAAAAACAAAAACAAAACAAAAAAAACCTTAGGCCCATACAACACTGCACACATTATTGCATTCATGGACACCTTACATGACATGCTCACTGTTCAGAGACCAGAGCATACCCGATATGTCATCATATGGGACAATGTTAGTTTCCATAGGGCTGCTTTGGTCCGCAACTGGTTTACAGAACACCCATTCTTCATGGCACTCAACCTCCCTCCATACTCTCCATTCTTAAATCCCATCGAGGAGTTCTTCTCTGCCTGGCGCTGGAAAGTGTACGACCGTCATCCTCATCAACAGATAGCCCTTTTACAGGCAATGGAGGAGGCATGTGGAGATATTGACCAGGCATCATGTCAGGCCTGGATACGGCATTCAAGGATATATTTTCCCCGGTGCCTTGGACTGGAGGATATCGCATGCGATGTGGACGAAATTTTGTGGCCGGACACAGAAAGACGACATGATGTAGACTGATTGTTTTTCTTTTCTTTTGTGAAATTACCATTTTGTGTTCTGACTTTGTCTTGGTTTTGATGAGTGTGAATAAACACTTTCGTCAGTTTTCTTTCCTTGTGCACCATCTGACTGGTGTTGCTTTTTCACTTTTCATGTTTCCTGTATCTGGCAACCTTTGGCTGTACTTTATTTTTAATTATACCCGCAATAAAAGAAACATGGTTAAATAAAATTAAAAAAAATAAAAAAAATAAAAAAATTAACAATAAAAAATTAACACATAAAAAAATTAAAAAATACAAAAAAAACCTTAGGCCCATACAACACTGCACACATTATTGCATTCCTGGACACCTTACATGACATGCTCACTGTTCAGAGACCAGAGCATACCCGATATGTCATCATATGGGACAATGTTAGTTTCCATAGGGCTGCTTTGGTCCGCAACTGGTTTACAGAACACCCATTCTTCATGGCACTCAACCTCCCTCCATACTCTCCATTCTTAAATCCCATCGAGGAGTTCTTCTCTGCCTGGCGCTGGAAAGTGTATGACCGTCATCCTCATCAACAGGTAGCCCTTTTACAGGCAATTGAGGAGGCATGTGGAGATATTGACCAGGCATCATGTCAGGCCTGGATACGGCATTCAAGGAGATATTTTCCCCGGTGCCTTGGACTCGAGGATATCGCATGCGATGCGGACGAAATTTTGTGGCCGGACCCAGAAAGACGACATGATGTAGGCTGATTGTTTTTCTTTTTTTTGTGAAATTACTATTTTGTGTTCTGACTTTGTCTTGGTTTTGATGAGTGTGAATAAACACTTTCGTCAGTTTTCTTTCCTTGTGAAACATCTGACTGGTGTTGCTTTTTCACTTTTCATGTTTCCTGTATCTGGCAACCTTTGGCTGTACTTTATTTTTTAATTATACCCGCAATAAAAGAAACATGGTTGAAAAAAAATTAAAAAATACATCTGACTGGTGTTGCTTTTTCACTTTTCATGTTTCCTGTATCTGGCAACCTTTGGCTGTACTTTATTTTTTATTATACCCGCAATAAAAGAAACATGGTTGAAAAAAAAAAAAAAACATCTGACTGGTGTTGCTTTTTCACTTTTCATGTTTCCTGTATCTGGCAACCTTTGGCTGTACTTTATTTTTTATTATACCCGCAATAAAAGAAACATGGTTGAAAAAAATAAATAAAAATACATCTGACTGGTGTTGCTTTTTCACTTTTCATGTTTCCTGTATCTGGCAACCTTTGGCTGTACTTTATTTTTTTATTATACCCGCAATAAAAGAAACATGGTTGAAAAAAAAAATAATAATACATCTGACTGGTGTTGCTTTTTCACTTTTCATGTTTCCTGTATCTGGCAACCTTTGGCTGTACTTTATTTTTTTATTATACCCGCAATAAAAGAAACATGGTTAAAAAATTTAAATAAAAAAATAAAAATATTAACTATAAAAAAATTAACACATAAAAACAAAAACAAAACAAAAAAAACCTTAGGCCCATACAACACTGCACACATTATTGCATTCATGGACACCTTACATGACATGCTCACTGTTCAGAGACCAGAGCATACCCGATATGTCATCATATGGGACAATGTTAGTTTCCATAGGGCTGCTTTGGTCCGCAACTGGTTTACAGAACACCCATTCTTCATGGCACTCAACCTCCCTCCATACTCTCCATTCTTAAATCCCATCGAGGAGTTCTTCTCTGCCTGGCGCTGGAAAGTGTACGACCGTCATCCTCATCAACAGGTAGCCCTTTTACAGGCAATGGAGGAGGCATGTGGAGATATTGACCAGGCATCATGTCAGGCCTGGATACGGCATTCAAGGAGATATTTTCCCCGGTGCCTTGGACTGGAGGATATCGCATGCGATGTGGACGAAATTTTGTGGCCGGACCCAGAAAGACGACATGATGTAGGCTGATTGTTTTTCTTTTTTTGTGAAATTACTATTTTGTGTTCTGACTTTGTCTTGGTTTTGATGAGTGTGAATAAACACTTTCGTCAGTTTTCTTTCCTTGTGAAACATCTGACTGGTGTTGCTTTTTCACTTTTCATGTTTCCTGTATCTGGCAACCTTTGGCTGTACTTTATTTTTAATTATACCCGCAATAAAAGAAACATGGTTGAAAAAAAAATAAAAAATACATCTGACTGGTGTTGCTTTTTCACTTTTCATGTTTCCTGTATCTGGCAACCTTTGGCTGTACTTTATTTTTAATTATACCCCGCAATAAAAGAAACATGGTTGAAAAAAAAAAAAATAACATCTGACTGGTGTTGCTTTTTCACTTTTCATGTTTCCTGTATCTGGCAACCTTTGGCTGTACTTTATTTTTTATTATGCCCGCAATAAAAGAAACATGGTTGAAAAAATAAATAAAAAATACATCTGACTGGTGTTGCTTTTTCACTTTTCATGTTTCCTGTATCTGGCAACCTTTGGCTGTACTTTATTTTTTATTATACCCGCAATAAAAGAAACATGGTTGAAAAAAATAAATAAAAATACATCTGACTGGTGTTGCTTTTTCACTTTTCATGTTTCCTGTATCTGGCAACCTTTGGCTGTACTTTATTTTTTATTATACCCGCAATAAAAGAAACATGGTTGAAAAAAAAAATAATAATACATCTGACTGGTGTTGCTTTTTCACTTTTCATGTTTCCTGTATCTGGCAACCTTTGGCTGTACTTTATTTTTTATTATACCCGCAATAAAAGAAACATGGTTAAAAAATTTAAATAAAAAATAAAAAATATTAACTATAAAAAATTAACACATAAAAAACAAAAACAAAACAAAAAAAACCTTAGGCCCATACAACACTGCACACATTATTGCATTCATGGACACCTTACATGACATGCTCACTGTTCAGAGACCAGAGCATACCCGATATGTCATCATATGGGACAATGTTAGTTTCCATAGGGCTGCTTTGGTCCGCAACTGGTTTACAGAACACCCATTCTTCATGGCACTCAACCTCCCTCCATACTCTCCATTCTTAAATCCCATCGAGGAGTTCTTCTCTGCCTGGCGCTGGAAAGTGTACGACCGTCATCCTCATCAACAGGTAGCCCTTTTACAGGCAATGGAGGAGGCATGTGGAGATATTGACCAGGCATCATGTCAGGCCTGGATACGGCATTCAAGGAGATATTTTCCCGGTGCCTTGGACTGGAGGATATCGCATGCGATGTGGACGAAATTTTGTGGCCGGACCCAGAAAGACGACATGATGTAGGCTGATTGTTTTTCTTTTTTTTGTGAAATTACTATTTTGTGTTCTGACTTTGTCTTGGTTTTGATGAGTGTGAATAAACACTTTCGTCAGTTTTCTTTCCTTGTGAAACATCTGACTGGTGTTGCTTTTTCACTTTTCATGTTTCCTGTATCTGGCAACCTTTGGCTGTACTTTATTTTTAATTATACCCGCAATAAAAGAAACATGGTTGAAAAAAAATAAAAAATACATCTGACTGGTGTTGCTTTTTCACTTTTCATGTTTCCTGTATCTGGCAACCTTTGGCTGTACTTTATTTTTTATTATACCCGCAATAAAAGAAACATGGTTTAAAAAAAAAAAAAAACATCTGACTGGTGTTGCTTTTTCACTTTTCATGTTTCCTGTATCTGGCAACCTTTGGCTGTACTTTATTTTTTATTATACCCGCAATAAAATAAACATGGTTGAAAAAAATAAATAAAAATAAATCTGACTGGTGTTGCTTTTTCACTTTTCATGTTTCCTGTATCTGGCAACCTTTGGCTGTACTTTATTTTTTATTATACCCGCAATAAAAGAAACATGGTTGAAAAAAAAAAAATAATACATCTGACTGGTGTTGCTTTTTCACTTTTCATGTTTCCTGTATCTGGCAACCTTTGGCTGTACTTTATTTTTTTATTATACCCGCAATAAAAGAAACATGGTTAAAAAATTTAAATAAAAAATAAAAAATATTAACTATAAAAAATTAACACATAAAAAACAAAAACAAAACAAAAAAACCTTAGGCCCATACAACACTGCACACATTATTGCATTCATGGACACCTTACATGACATGCTCACTGTTCAGAGACCAGAGCATACCCGATATGTCATCATATGGGACAATGTTAGTTTCCATAGGGCTGCTTTGGTCCGCAACTGGTTTACAGAACACCCATTCTTCATGGCACTCAACCTCCCTCCATACTCTCCATTCTTAAATCCCATCGAGGAGTTCTTCTCTGCCTGGCGCTGGAAAGTGTACGACCGTCATCCTCATCAACAGGTAGCCCTTTTACAGGCAATGGAGGAGGCATGTGGAGATATTGACCAGGCATCATGTCAGGCCTGGATACGGCATTCAAGGAGATATTTTCCCGGTGCCTTGGACTGGAGGATATCGCATGCGATGTGGACGAAATTTTGTGGCCGGACCCAGAAAGACGACATGATGTAGGCTGATTGTTTTTCTTTTTTTTGTGAAATTACTATTTTGTGTTCTGACTTTGTCTTGGTTTTGATGAGTGTGAATAAACACTTTCGTCAGTTTTCTTTCCTTGTGAAACATCTGACTGGTGTTGCTTTTTCACTTTTCATGTTTCCTGTATCTGGCAACCTTTGGCTGTACTTTATTTTTAATTATACCCGCAATAAAAGAAAGATGGTTAAAAAAATTTTTTTTGTTGAAAAAAATAAAATAAAAAATTAACTATAAAAAAGTAACACATAAAAAAAAAAAAAAAAAAAAAACCTTAGGCCCATACAACACTGCACACATTATTGCATTCCTGGACACCTTACATGACATGCTCACTGTTCAGAGACCAGAGCATACCCGATATGTCATCATATGGGACAATGTTAGTTTCCATAGGGCTGCTTTGGTCCGCAACTGGTTTACAGAACACCCATTCTTCATGGCACTCAACCTCCCTCCATACTCTCCATTCTTAAATCCCATCGAGGAGTTCTTCTCTGCCTGGCGCTGGAAAGTGTACGACCGTCATCCTCATCAACAGGTAGCCCTTTTACAGGCAATGGAGGAGGCATGTGGAGATATTGACCAGGCATCATGTCAGGCCTGGATACGGCATTCAAGGAGATATTTTCCCGGTGCCTTGGACTGGAGGATATCGCATGCGATGTGGACGAAATTTTGTGGCCGGACCCAGAAAGACGACATGATGTAGGCTGATTGTTTTTCTTTTTTTTGTGAAATTACTATTTTGTGTTCTGACTTTGTCTTGGTTTTGATGAGTGTGAATAAACACTTTCGTCAGTTTTCTTTCCTTGTGAAACATCTGACTGGTGTTGCTTTTTCACTTTTCATGTTTCCTGTATCTGGCAACCTTTGGCTGTACTTTATTTTTAATTATACCCGCAATAAAAGAAAGATGGTTAAAAATTTATTTATTTTGAAAAAAATAAATAAAAAATTAACTATAAAAAAGTAACACAAAAAAAAAAAAAAAAAAAAACCTTAGGCCCATACAACACTGCACACATTATTGCATTCCTGGACACCTTACATGACATGCTCACTGTTCAGAGACCAGAGCATACCCGATATGTCATCATATGGGACAATGTTAGTTTCCATAGGGCTGCTTTGGTCCGCAACTGGTTTACAGAACACCCATTCTTCATGGCACTCAACCTCCCTCCATACTCTCCATTCTTAAATCCCATCGAGGAGTTCTTCTCTGCCTGGCGCTGGAAAGTGTATGACCGTCATCCTCATCAACAGGTAGCCCTTTTTACAGGCAATGGAGGAGGCATGTGGAGATATTGACCAGGCATCATGTCAGGCCTGGATACGGCATTCAAGGAGATATTTTCCCCGGTGCCTTGGACTGGAGGATATCGCATGCGATGTGGACGAAATTTTGTGGCCGGACCCAGAAAGACGACATGATGTAGGCTGATTGTTTTTCTTTTTTTTGTGAAATTACTATTTTGTGTTCTGACTTTGTCTTGGTTTTGATGAGTGTGAATAAACACTTTCGTCAGTTTTCTTTCCTTGTGAAACATCTGACTGGTGTTGCTTTTTCACTTTTCATGTTTCCTGTATCTGGCAACCTTTGGCTGTACTTTATTTTTAATTATACCCGCAATAAAAGAAACATGGTTGAAAAAAAAAAAAAAATACATCTGACTGGTGTTGCTTTTTCACTTTTCATGTTTCCTGTATCTGGCAACCTTTGGCTGTACTTGATTTTTTATTATACCCGCAATAAAAGAAAGATGGTTAAAACATTTTTTTTGTTGAAAATAAATAAATAAAAAATTAACTATAAAAAATTAACACATAAAAACCAAAAAAAAAAAAAAAAACCTTAGGCCCATACAACACTGCACACATTATTGCATTCCTGGACACCTTACATGACATGCTCACTGTTCAGAGACCAGAGCATACCCGATATGTCATCATATGGGACAATGTTAGTTTCCATAGGGCTGCTTTGGTCCGCAACTGGTTTACAGAACACCCATTCTTCATGGCACTCAACCTCCCTCCATACTCTCCATTCTTAAATCCCATCGAGGAGTTCTTCTCTGCCTGTCGCTGGAAAGTGTATGACCGTCATCCTCATCAACAGGTAGCCCTTTTACAGGCAATGGAGGAGGCATGTGGAGATATTGACCAGGCATCATGTCAGGCCTGGATACGGCATTCAAGGAGATATTTTCCCCGGTGCCTTGGACTGGAGGATATCGCATGCGATGTAGACGAAATTTTGTGGCCGGACCCAGAAAGACGACATGATGTAGGCTGATTGTTTTTCATTTTTTTGTGAAATTACTATTTTGTGTTCTGACTTTGTCTTGGTTTTGATGAGTGTGAATAAACACTTTCGTCAGTTTTCTTTCCTTGTGAAACATCTGACTGGTGTTGCTTTTTCACTTTTCATGTTTCCTGTATCTGGCAACCTTTGGCTGTACTTTATTTTTAATTATACCCGCAATAAAAGAAACATGGTTGAAAAAAAAATAAAAATACATCTGACTGGTGTTGCTTTTTCACTTTTCATGTTTCCTGTATCTGGCAACCTTTGGCTGTACTTTATTTTTTATTATACCCGCAATAAAAGAAACATGGTTGAAAAAAACAAAAAAATACATCTGACTGGTGTTGCTTTTTCACTTTTCATGTTTCCTGTATCTGGCAACCTTTGGCTGTACTTTATTTTTTATTATACCCGCAATAAAAGAAACATGGTTGAAAAAAATAAATAAAAATACATCTGACTGGTGTTGCTTTTTCACTTTTCATGTTTCCTGTATCTGGCAACCTTTGGCTGTACTTAATTTTTTATTATACCCGCAATAAAAGAAACATGGTTACATTTTTTATTTTTTTTAAACAAAAAAATTATAATTAACTATAAAAAATTAACACATAAAAAACAAAAACAAAACAAAAAAAACCTTAGGCCCATACAACACTGCACACATTATTGCATTCCTGGACACCTTACATGACATGCTCACTGTTCAGAGACCAGAGCATACCCGATATGTCATCATATGGGACAATGTTAGTTTCCATAGGGCTGCTTTGGTCCGCAACTGGTTTACAGAACACCCATTCTTCATGGCACTCAACCTCCCTCCATACTCTCCATTCTTAAATCCCATCGAGGAGTTCTTCTCTGCCTGGCGCTGGAAAGTGTACGACCGTCATCCTCATCAACAGGTAGCCCTTTTACAGGCAATGGAGGAGGCATGTGGAGATATTGACCAGGCATCATGTCAGGCCTGGATACGGCATTCAAGGAGATATTTTCCCCGGTGCCTTGGACTGGAGGATATCGCATGCGATGTGGACGAAATTTTGTGGCCGGACCCAGAAAGACGACATGATGTAGGCTGATTGTTTTTCTTTTTTTTGTGAAATTACCATTTTGTGTTCTGACTTTGTCTTGGTTTTGATGAGTGTGAATAAACACTTTCGTCAGTTTTCTTTCCTTGTGCACCATCTGACTGGTGTTGCTTTTTCACTTTTCATGTTTCCTGTATCTGGCAACCTTTGGCTGTACTTTATTTTTAATTATACCCGCAATAAAAGAAACATGGTTGAAAAAAATAAATAAAAATACATCTGACTGGTGTTGCTTTTCCACTTTTCATGTTTCCTGTATCTGGCAACCTTTGGCTGTACTTTATTTTTTATTATACCCGCAATAAAAGAAACATGGTTGAAAAAATAAATAAAAAATACATCTGACTGGTGTTGCTTTTTCACTTTTCATGTTTCCTGTATCTGGCAACCTTTGGCTGTACTTTATTTTTTATTATACCCGCAATAAAAGAAACATGGTTGAAAAAAAAATAATAATACATCTGACTGGTGTTGCTTTTTCACTTTTCATGTTTCTGTATCTGGCAACCTTTGGCTGTACTTTATTTTTTATTATACCCGCAATAAAAGAAACATGGTTAAAAATTAAAAAAAAAAAAAAAAAAAAAATTTAACTATAAAAAATTAACACATAAAAAACAAAAACAAAACAAAAAAAACCTTAGGCCCATACCACACTGCACACATTATTGCATTCCTGGACACCTTACATGACATGCTCACTGTTCAGAGACCAGAGCATACCCGATATGTCATCATATGGGACAATGTTAGTTTCCATAGGGCTGCTTTGGTCCGCAACTGGTTTACAGAACACCCATTCTTCATGGCACTCAACCTCCCTCCATACTCTCCATTCTTAAATCCCATCGAGGAGTTCTTCTCTGCCTGGCGCTGGAAAGTGTACGACCGTCATCCTCATCAACAGGTAGCCCTTTTACAGGCAATGGAGGAGGCATGTGGAGATATTGACCAGGCATCATGTCAGGCCTGGATACGGCATTCAAGGAGATATTTTCCCCGGTGCCTTGGACTGGAGGATATCGCATGCGATGTGGACGAAATTTTGTGGCCGGACCCAGAAAGACGACATGATGTAGGCTGATTGTTTTTCTTTTTTTTGTGAAATTACCATTTTGTGTTCTGACTTTGTCTTGGTTTTGATGAGTGTGAATAAACACTTTCGTCAGTTTTCTTTCCTTGTGCACCATCTGACTGGTGTTGCTTTTTCACTTTTCATGTTTCCTGTATCTGGCAACCTTTGGCTGTACTTAATTTTTTATTATACCCGCAATAAAAGAAACATGGTTGAAAAAAATAAATAAAAAATACATCTGACTGGTGTTGCTTTTTCACTTTTCATGTTTCCTGTATCTGGCAACCTTTGGCTGTACTTTATTTTTTATTATACCCGCAATAAAAGAAACATGGTTGAAAAAAATAAATAATAATACATCTGACTGGTGTTGCTTTTTCACTTTTCATGTTTCTGTATCTGGCAACCTTTGGCTGTACTTTATTTTTTATTATACCCGCAATAAAAGAAACATGGTTAAAAAAATTTTTTTTTAAACAAACAAAAAAAAATTAACTATAAAAAATTAACACATAAAAAACAAAAACAAAACAAAAAAAACCTTAGGCCCATACCACACTGCACACATTATTGCATTCCTGGACACCTTACATGACATGCTCACTGTTCAGAGACCAGAGCATACCCGATATGTCATCATATGGGACAATGTTAGTTTCCATAGGGCTGCTTTGGTCCGCAACTGGTTTACAGAACACCCATTCTTCATGGCACTCAACCTCCCTCCATACTCTCCATTCTTAAATCCCATCGAGGAGTTCTTCTCTGCCTGGCGCTGGAAAGTGTACGACCGTCATCCTCATCAACAGGTAGCCCTTTTACAGGCAATGGAGGAGGCATGTGGAGATATTGACCAGACATCATGTCAGGCCTGGATACGGCATTCAAGGAGATATTTTCCCCGGTGCCTTGGACTGGAGGATATCGCATGCGATGTGGACGAAATTTTGTGGCGGACCCAGAAAGACGACATGATGTAGGCTGATTGTTTTTCTTTTTTTTGTGAAATTACTATTTTGTGTTCTGACTTTGTCTTGGTTTTGATGAGTGTGAATAAACACTTTCGTCAGTTTTCTTTCCTTGTGAAACATCTGACTGGTGTTGCTTTTTCACTTTTCATGTTTCCTGTATCTGGCAACCTTTGGCTGTACTTTATTTTTAATTATACCCGCAATAAAAGAAACATGGTTAAAAAAATAAATAAAAAAAAAATAAAAAATAAAAATTAACAATAAAAAATTAACACATTAAAAAAAAAAAAATACTAAAAAAACCTTAGGCCCATACAACACTGCACACATTATTGCATTCCTGGACACTTTACATGACATGCTCACTGTTCAGAGACCAGAGCATACCTGATATGTCATCATATGGGACAATGTTAGTTTCCATAGGGCTGCTTTGGTCCGCAACTGGTTTACAGAACACCCATTCTTCATGGCACTCAACCTCCCTCCATACTCTCCATTCTTAAATCCCATCGAGGAGTTCTTCTCTGCCTGGCGCTGGAAAGTGTACGACCGTCATCCTCATCAACAGGTAGCCCTTTTACAGGCAATGGAGGAGGCATGTGGAGATATTGACCAGGCATCATGTCAGGCCTGGATACGGCATTCAAGGAGATATTTTCCCGGTGCCTTGGACTGGAGGATATCGCATGCGATGTGGACGAAATTTTGTGGCCGGACCCAGAAAGACGACATGATGTAGGCTGATTGTTTTTCTTTTTTTTGTGAAATTACTATTTTGTGTTCTGACTTTGTCTTGGTTTTGATGAGTGTGAATAAACACTTTCGTCAGTTTTCTTTCCTTGTGAAACATCTGACTGGTGTTGCTTTTTCACTTTTCATGTTTCCTGTATCTGGCAACCTTTGGCTGTACTTTATTTTTAATTATACCCACAATAAAAGAAACATGGTTGAAAAATAAAAATAAAAATACATCTGACTGGTGTTGCTTTTTCACTTTTCATGTTTCCTGTATCTGGCAACCTTTGGCTGTACTTTATTTTTTATTATACCCGCAATAAAAGAAACATGGTTGAAAAAACAAAAAAATACATCTGACTGGTGTTGCTTTTTCACTTTTCATGTTTCCTGTATCTGGCAACCTTTGGCTGTACTTTATTTTTTATTATACCCGCAATAAAAGAAACATGGTTGAAAAAAATAAATAAAAATAAATCTGACTGGTGTTGCTTTTTCACTTTTCATGTTTCCTGTATCTGGCAACCTTTGGCTGTACTTAATTTTTTATTATACCCACAATAAAAGAAACATGGTTGAAAAAAATAAATAAAAAATACATCTGACTGGTGTTGCTTTTTCACTTTTCATGTTTCCTGTATCTGGCAACCTTTGGCTGTACTTTATTTTTTATTATACCCGCAATAAAAGAAACATGGTTAAATATATATATTTTTTTAAACAAAAAAAAATAATTTAACTATAAAAAATTAACACATAAAAAAAAAAAAAAATAAAAAATAAACCTTAGGCCCATACAACACTGCACACATTATTGCATTCCTGGACACCTTACATGACATGCTCACTGTTCAGAGACCAGAGCATACCCGATATGTCATCATATGGGACAATGTTAGTTTCCATAGGGCTGCTTTGGTCCGCAACTGGTTTACAGAACACCCATTCTTCATGGCACTCAACCTCCCTCCATACTCTCCATTCTTAAATCCCATCGAGGAGTTCTTCTCTGCCTGGCGCTGGAAAGTGTACGACCGTCATCCTCGTCAACAGGTAGCCCTTTTACAGGCAATGGAGGAGGCATGTGGAGATATTGACCAGGCATCATGTCAGGCCTGGATACGGCATTCAATGATATATTTTCCCCGGTGCCTTGGACTGGAGGATATCGCATGCGATGTGGACGAAATTTTGTGGCCGGACACAGAAAGACGACATGATGTAGGCTGATTGTTTTTCTTTTTTTTGTGAAATTACCATTTTGTGTTCTGACTTTGTCTTGGTTTTGATGAGTGTGAATAAACACTTTCGTCAGTTTTCTTTCCTTGTGCACCATCTGACTGGTGTTGCTTTTTCACTTTTCATGTTTCCTGTATCTGGCAACCTTTGGCTGTACTTTATTTTTAATTATACCCGCAATAAAAGAAACATGGTTAAATATTTTATTTTTTTTAAACAAAAAAATAATAATTAACTATAAAAAATTAACACATAAAAAACAAAAACAAAACAAAAAAAACCTTAGGCCCATACAACACTGCACACATTATTGCATTCCTGGACACCTTACATGACATGCTCACTGTTCAGAGACCAGAGCATACCCGATATGTCATCATATGGGACAATGTTAGTTTCCATAGGGCTGCTTTGGTCCGCAACTGGTTTACAGAACACCCATTCTTCATGGCACTCAACCTCCCTCCATACTCTCCATTCTTAAATCCCATCGAGGAGTTCTTCTCTGCCTGGCGCTGGAAAGTGTACGACCGTCATCCTCATCAACAGGTAGCCCTTTTACAGGCAATGGAGGAGGCATGTGGAGATATTGACCAGGCATCATGTCAGGCCTGGATACGGCATTCAAGGAGATATTTTCCCCGGTGCCTTGGACTGGAGGATATCGCATGCGATGTGGACGAAATTTTGTGGCCGGACACAGAAAGACGACATGATGTAGGCTGATAGTTTTTCTTTTTTTTGTGAAATTACCATTTTGTGTTCTGACTTTGTCTTGGTTTTGATGAGTGTGAATAAACACTTTCGTCAGTTTTCTTTCCTTGTGCACCATCTGACTGGTGTTGCTTTTTCACTTTTCATGTTTCCTGTATCTGGCAACCTTTGGCTGTACTTTATTTTTAATTATACCCGCAATAAAAGAAACATGGTTGAAAAAAAATTAAAAAAAACATCTGACTGGTGTTGCTTTTCCACTTTTCATGTTTCCTGTATCTGGCAACCTTTGGCTGTACTTTATTTTTTATTATACCCGCAATAAAAGAAACATGGTTGAAAAAATAAATAAAAAATACATCTGACTGGTGTTGCTTTTTCACTTTTCATGTTTCCTGTATCTGGCAACCTTTGGCTGTACTTTTTTTTTCATTATACCCGCAATAAAAGAAACATGGTTGAAAAAAATAAATAAAAATACATCTGACTGGTGTTGCTTTTTCACTTTTCATGTTTCCTGTATCTGGCAACCTTTGGCTGTACTTTATTTTGTATTATACCCGCAATAAAAGAAACATGGTTAAAAAATTTAAATAAAAAAAAATACAAAAAAAATATTAACTATAAAAAATTAACACATAAAAAACAAAAACAAAACAAAAAAAACCTTAGGCCCATACCACACTGCACACATTATTGCATTCCTGGACACCTTACATGACATGCTCACTGTTCAGAGACCAGAGCATACCCGATATGTCATCATATGGGACAATGTTAGTGTCCATAGGGCTGCTTTGGTCCGCAACTGGTTTACAGAACACCCATTCTTCATGGCACTCAACCTCCCTCCATACTCTCCATTCTTAAATCCCATCGAGGAGTTCTTCTCTGCCTGGCGCTGGAAAGTGTACGACCGTCATCCTCATCAACAGGTAGCCCTTTTACAGGCAATGGAGGAGGCATGTGGAGATATTGACCAGGCATCATGTCAGGCCTGGATACGGCATTCAAGGAGATATTTTCCCCGGTGCCTTGGACTGGAGGATATCGCATGCGATGTGGACGAAATTTTGTGGCCGGACACAGAAAGACGACATGATGTAGGCTGATTGATTTTCTTTTTTTTGTCAAATTACCATTTTGTGTTCTGACTTTGTCTTGGTTTTGATGAGTGTGAATAAACACTTTCGTCAGTTTTCTTTCCTTGTGCACCATCTGACTGGTGTTGCTTTTTCACTTTTCATGTTTCCTGTATCTGGCAACCTTTGGCTGTACTTTATTTTTAATTATACCCGCAATAAAAGAAACATGGTTAAATATTTTTTTTAAATTTTTTTTTTTATATATTTAACAATAAAAAATTTACACATAAAAAAATAAAAAAATAAAAATAAACCTTAGGCCCATACAACACTGCACACATTATTGCATTCCTGGACACCTTACATGACATGCTCACTGTTCAGAGACCAGAGCATACCCGATATGTCATCATATGGGACAATGTTAGTTTCCATAGGGCTGCTTTGGTCCGCAACTGGTTTACAGAACACCCATTCTTCATGGCACTCAACCTCCCTCCATACTCTCCATTCTTAAATCCCATCGAGGAGTTCTTCTCTGCCTGGCGCTGGAAAGTGTACGACCGTCATCCTCATCAACAGGTAGCCCTTTTACAGGCAATGGAGGAGGCATGTGGGGATATTGACCAGGCATCATGTCAGGCCTGGATACGGCATTCAAGGAGATATTTTCCCCGGTGCCTTGGACTGGAGGATATCGCATGCGATGTGGACGAAATTTTGTGGCCGGACCCAGAAAGACGACATGATGTAGGCTGATAGTTTTTCTTTTTTTTGTGAAATTACCATTTTGTGTTCTGACTTTGTCTTGGTTTTGATGAGTGTGAATAAACACTTTCGTCAGTTTTCTTTCCTTGTGCACCATCTGACTGGTGTTGCTTTTCCACTTTTCATGTTTCCTGTATCTGGCAACCTTTGGCTGTACTTTATTTTTTATTATACCCGAATAAAAGAAACATGGTTGAAAAAATAAATAAAAATACATCTGACTGGTGTTGCTTTTTCACTTTTCATGTTTCCTGTATCTGGCAACCTTTGGCTGTACTTTTTTTTTCATTATACCCGCAATAAAAGAAACATGGTTGAAAAAAATAAATAAAAATACATCTGACTGGTGTTGCTTTTTCACTTTTCATGTTTCCTGTATCTGGCAACCTTTGGCTGTACTTAATTTTTTATTATACCCGCAATAAAATAAACATGGTTGAAAAAAAATAAATAAAAATACATCTGACTGGTGTTGCTTTTTCACTTTTCATGTTTCCTGTATCTGGCAACCTTTGGCTGTACTTTATTTTTTATTATACCCGCAATAAAAGAAACATGGTTAAAAAATTTAAAAAAAAAATACAAAAAAAATAGTAACTATAAAAAATTAACACATAAAAAACAAAAACAAAACAAAAAAACCTTAGGCCCATACCACACTGCACACATTATTGCATTCCTGGACACCTTACATGACATGCTCACTGTTCAGAGACCAGAGCATACCCGATATGTCATCATATGGGACAATGTTAGTTTCCATAGGGCTGCTTTGGTCCGCAACTGGTTTACAGAACACCCATTCTTCATGGCACTCAACCTCCCTCCATACTCTCCATTCTTAAATCCCATCGAGGAGTTCTTCTCTGCCTGGCGCTGGAAAGTGTACGACCGTCATCCTCATCAACAGGTAGCCCTTTTACAGGCAATGGAGGAGGCATGTGGAGATATTGACCAGGCATCATGTCAGGCCTGGATACGGCATTCAAGGATATATTTTCCCCGGTGCCTTGGACTGGAGGATATCGCATGCGATGTGGACGGAATTTTGTGGCCGGACACAGAAAGACGACATGATGTAGGCTGATTGTTTTTCTTTTTTTTGTGAAATTACTATTTTGTGTTCTGACTTTGTCTTGGTTTTGATGAGTGTGAATAAACACTTTCGTCAGTTTTCTTTCCTTGTGAAACATCTGACTGGTGTTGCTTTTTCACTTTTCATGTTTCCTGTATCTGGCAACCTTTGGCTGTACTTTATTTTTTATTATACCCGCAATAAAAGAAACATGGTTGAAAAAAGAAATAAAAATACATCTGACTGGTGTTGCTTTTTCACTTTTCATGTTTCCTGTATCTGGCAACCTTTGGCTGTACTTTTTTTTCATTATACCCGCAATAAAAGAAACATGGTTGAAAAAAAATTAATAAAAATACATCTGACTGGTGTTGCTTTTTCACTTTTCATGTTTCCTGTATCTGGCAACCTTTGGCTGTACTTAATTTTTTATTATACCCGCAATAAAATAAACATGGTTGAAAAAAATAAATAAAAATACATCTGACTGGTGTTGCTTTTTCACTTTTCATGTTTCCTGTATCTGGCAACCTTTGGCTGTACTTTATTTTTTATTATACCCGCAATAAAAGAAACATGGTTAAAAAAATTTAAAAAAAAAATACAAAAAAATAGTAACTATAAAAAAATTAACACATAAAAAACAAAAACAAAACAAAAAAACCTTAGGCCCATACCACACTGCACACATTATTGCATTCCTGGACACCTTACATGACATGCTCACTGTTCAGAGACCAGAGCATACCCGATATGTCATCATATGGGACAATGTTAGTTTCCATAGGGCTGCTTTGGTCCGCAACTGGTTTACAGAACACCCATTCTTCATGGCACTCAACCTCCCTCCATACTCTCCATTCTTAAATCCCATCGAGGAGTTCTTCTCTGCCTGGCGCTGGAAAGTGTACGACCGTCATCCTCATCAACAGGTAGCCCTTTTACAGGCAATGGAGGAGGCATGTGGAGATATTGACCAGGCATCATGTCAGGCCTGGATACGGCATTCAAGGAGATATTTTCCCGGTGCCTTGGACTGGAGGATATCGCATGCGATGTGGACGAAATTTTGTGGCCGGACACAGAAAGACGACATGATGTAGGCTGATTGTTTTTCTTTTTTTTGTCAAATTACCATTTTGTGTTCTGACTTTGTCTTGGTTTTGATGAGTGTGAATAAACACTTTCGTCAGTTTTCTTTCCTTGTGCACCATCTGACTGGTGTTGCTTTTTCACTTTTCATGTTTCCTGTATCTGGCAACCTTTGGCTGTACTTTATTTTTAATTATACCCGCAATAAAATAAACATGGTTAAATATTATTATTATTTTTTTTTTTTTTATATATTTAACAATAAAAAATTTACACATAAAAAAATAAAAAAATAAAAATAAACCTTAGGCCCATACAACACTGCACACATTATTGCATTCCTGGACACCTTACATGACATGCTCACTGTTCAGAGACCAGAGCATACCCGATATGTCATCATATGGGACAATGTTAGTTTCCATAGGGCTGCTTTGGTCCGCAACTGGTTTACAGAACACCCATTCTTCATGGCACTCAACCTCCCTCCATACTCTCCATTCTTAAATCCCATCGAGGAGTTCTTCTCTGCCTGGTGCTGGAAAGTGTACGACCGTCAATCCTCATCAACAGGTAGCCCTTTTACAGGCAATGGAGGAGGCATGTGGAGATATTGACCAGGCATCATGTCAGGCCTGGATACGGCATTCAAGTATATATTTTCCCGGTGCCTTGACTGGAGGATATCGCATGCGATGTGGACGGAATTTTGTGGCCGGACACAGAAAGACGACATGATGTAGGCTGATTGTTTTTCTTTTTTTTGTGAAATTACTATTTTGTGTTCTGACTTTGTCTTGGTTTTGATGAGTGTGAATAAACACTTTCGTCAGTTTTCTTTCCTTGTGAAACATCTGACTGGTGTTGCTTTTTCACTTTTCATGTTTCCTGTATCTGGCAACCTTTGGCTGTACTTTATTTTTAATTATACCCGCAATAAAAGAAACATGGTTAAAAAAAAAATAAAAAAATAAAAAAAAATAATTAACAATAAAAAATTAACACATAAAATTTTTTTTTTAAAAAAAATACCTTAGGCCCATACAACACTGCACACATTATTGCATTCCTGGACACTTTACATGACATGCTCACTGTTCAGAGACCAGAGCATACCCGATATGTCATCATATGGGACAATGTTAGTTTCCATAGGGCTGCTTTGGTCCGCAACTGGTTTACAGAACACCCATTCTTCATGGCACTCAACCTCCCTCCATACTCTCCATTCTTAAATCCCATCGAGGAGTTCTTCTCTGCCTGGCGCTGGAAAGTGTACGACCGTCATCCTCATCAACAGGTAGCCCTTTTACAGGCAATGGAGGAGGCATGTGGGGATATTGACCAGGCATCATGTCAGGCCTGGATACGGCATTCAAGGAGATATTTTCCCCGGTGCCTTGACTGGAGGATATCGATGCGATGTGGACGAAATTTTGTGGCCGGACCCAGAAAGACGACATGATGTAGGCTGATAGTTTTTCTTTTTTTTGTGAAATTACCATTTTGTGTTCTGACTTTGTCTTGGTTTTGATGAGTGTGAATAAACACTTTCGTCAGTTTTCTTTCCTTGTGCACCATCTGACTGGTGTTGCTTTTCCACTTTTCATGTTTCCTGTATCTGGCAACCTTTGGCTGTACTTTATTTTTTCATTATACCCGCAATAAAAGAAACATGGTTGAAAAAAGAAATAAAAAATACATCTGACTGGTGTTGCTTTTTCACTTTTCATGTTTCCTGTATCTGGCAACCTTTGGCTGTACTTTTTTTTTCATTATACCCGCAATAAAAGAAACATGGTTGAAAAAAATTAATAAAAATACATCTGACTGGTGTTGCTTTTTCACTTTTCATGTTTCCTGTATCTGGCAACCTTTGGCTGTACTTAATTTTTTATTATACCCGCAATAAAATAAACATGGTTGAAAAAAATAAATAAAAAATACATCTGACTGGTGTTGCTTTTTCACTTTTCATGTTTCCTGTATCTGGCAACCTTTGGCTGTACTTTATTTTTTATTATACCCGCAATAAAAGAAACATGGTTAAAAAATTTAAAAAAAAAAAAATACAAAAAAAATAGTAACTATAAAAAATTAACACATAAAAAACAAAAACAAAACAAAAAAAACCTTAGGCCCATACCACACTGCACACATTATTGCATTCCTGGACACCTTACATGACATGCTCACTGTTCAGAGACCAGAGCATACCCGATATGTCATCATATGGGACAATGTTAGTTTCCATAGGGCTGCTTTGGTCCGCAACTGGTTTACAGAACACCCATTCTTCATGGCACTCAACCTCCCTCCATACTCTCCATTCTTAAATCCCATCGAGGAGTTCTTCTCTGCCTGGCGCTGGAAAGTGTACGACCGTCATCCTCATCAACAGGTAGCCCTTTTACAGGCAATGGAGGAGGCATGTGGAGATATTGACCAGGCATCATGTCAGGCCTGGATACGGCATTCAAGGAGATATTTTCCCCGGTGCCTTGGACTGGAGGATATCGCATGCGATGTGGACGAAATTTTGTGGCCGGACACAGAAAGACGACATGATGTAGGCTGATTGTTATTCTTTTTTTTGTCAAATTACCATTTTGTGTTCTGACTTTGTCTTGGTTTTGATGAGTGTGAATAAACACTTTCGTCAGTTTTCTTTCCTTGTGCACCATCTGACTGGTGTTGCTTTTTCACTTTTCATGTTTCCTGTATCTGGCAACCTTTGGCTGTACTTTATTTTTAATTATACCCGCAATAAAATAAACATGGTTAAATATTTTTTTTTTTTTTTTTTTAAATATATTTAACAATAAAAAATTTACACATAAAAAAATAAAAAAATAAAAATAAACCTTAGGCCCATACAACACTGCACACATTATTGCATTCCTGGACACCTTACATGACATGCTCACTGTTCAGAGACCAGAGCATACCCGATATGTCATCATATGGGACAATGTTAGTTTCCATAGGGCTGCTTTGGTCCGCAACTGGTTTACAGAACACCCATTCTTCATGGCACTCAACCTCCCTCCATACTCTCCATTCTTAAATCCCATCGAGGAGTTCTTCTCTGCCTGGCGCTGGAAAGTGTACGACCGTCATCCTCATCAACAGGTAGCCCTTTTACAGGCAATGGAGGAGGCATGTGGAGATATTGACCAGGCATCATGTCAGGCCTGGATACGGCATTCAAGGAGATATTTTCCCCGGTGCCTTGACTGGAGGATATCGCATGCGATGTGGACGAAATTTTGTGGCCGGACACAGAAAGACGACATGATGTAGGCTGATTGTTTTTCTTTTTTTGTCAAATTACCATTTTGTGTTCTGACTTTGTCTTGGTTTTGATGAGTGTGAATAAACACTTTCGGTCAGTTTTCTTTCCTTGTGCACCATCTGACTGGTGTTGCTTTTTCACTTTTCATGTTTCCTGTATCTGGCAACCTTTGGCTGTACTTTATTTTTAATTATACCCGCAATAAAATAAACATGGTTAAATATTATTATTATTATTTTTTTTTATATATTTAACAATAAAAAAATTTACACATAAAAAATAAAAAATAAAAATAAACCTTAGGCCCATACAACACTGCACACATTATTGCATTCCTGGACACCTTACATGACATGCTCACTGTTCAGAGACCAGAGCATACCCGATATGTCATCATATGGGACAATGTTAGTTTCCATAGGGCTGCTTTGGTCCGCAACTGGTTTACAGAACACCCATTCTTCATGGCACTCAACCTCCCTCCATACTCTCCATTCTTAAATCCCATCGAGGAGTTCTTCTCTGCCTGGTGCTGGAAAGTGTACGACCGTCATCCTCATCAACAGGTAGCCCTTTTACAGGCAATGGAGGAGGCATGTGGAGATATTGACCAGGCATCATGTCAGGCCTGGATACGGCATTCAAGGATATATTTTCCCCGGTGCCTTGGACTGGAGGATATCGCATGCGATGTGGACGGAATTTTGTGGCCGGACACAGAAAGACGACATGATGTAGGCTGATTGTTTTTCTTTTTTTTGTGAAATTACTATTTTGTGTTCTGACTTTGTCTTGGTTTTGATGAGTGTGAATAAACACTTTCGTCAGTTTTCTTTCCTTGTGAAACTGTCATGAGCACTCTCTCTCCCTGGTAGCAACATTAATTGCATTCAATTATCTTCCACTCTGCTCACCTCCCTCTCTCTACTCAGCCTAACTAGCTCCACCTGCCCTGCTCTGCTCTTGTTACCTGGCCAGCTGCACTGCATTTCCCACTCACCATCCTCACCTTGCCTCACTCTGTTCTAATTACTCTGCCAGCTGAACTGCATTTCCCCACTACCTCTCCCAGTATATCAAGCCCTGTTTTTCAGCCAAGCCCTGTCAGATCGTCTTCAAACCCGGACCAGTAACCTGCCTGTCTGCGCGTCTGACTCCTGTTTGTGATACCGATCCTTTCTTGACTGCCTCCTTGTTCTACTGCCCCGTCTATCCCAACCTGCCTTCTGGACCTCGACTACTCTCCGATCTTCAGCCCCTCCGGTAACTCGTTTCTGCCTTCTGTCTCTCACCACGATATTTGCCCAGCCCTGATCTGTACTTCTGCCTGCCATTCATATTGCTGTTGTGTGTGTGTGTTCCCCCAGGTCTCCGACCACCAGATGAGCGTGCCCAGACGTTTCACCACCCTCAGCCCGATACGCCGCCTCCATCACTGGGGAACACACACACTAAGCACTTGGACTGGACACCCCCGGACATTTGGTGACCCCCGAGCACAGGTACCCACAGGAGGACCCTGAAAGACCCCTGACACCCCTGGGACTCCTCTTCCCGCCTGTAACCTTGAATAAAGAACTCTGAATTTGAACTTGCGCTCTTGGGTCCTCTTCTGTTCGTGACAGAACGCTCTGAGGGAGACATAAATCGGATGGCTGGCGACATCGCTTCCCTTCTCCAGCTATTCAACCAGCAGCAACAACAGTTCCAACTGCAGCAACAACAGCTAGCCCAAGCCCTGCAACTACTCTCAAGCCCGGCTACTCCACCTGCACCCCCTGGTCCTTTTGTTCCTGTACCACCGATACTCCTTCATCCCTCCGCTGGAGGTCCCAATGCTGCAGGCCCGGCAGTGCTGCCACCAGATCCCCACGCTCCTGAACCAAGGATTGGGAACCCGGAACGTTTGATGGCAACCAGAAGCAAGTAAGACCATTCTTGAGCAGCTGCCGAATCCAGTTTGCACTACAGCCCAGGACTTTCTCAACAGAGGGAGCCAAGGTGGGGTATGTCATCACACATCTCACCGGTCGAGCTCGGTTGTGGGAACGGCGGAATTCGACCGGCAAACCCCAGCCTGTGCCTCCTTCAGTGCCTTTGAGGAGGAGATGTTAAAGGTCTTTGACCTAGGCTCGCCAACAGCCGAAGCGTCACAAGCTCTGCTCACCATCCGTCAGGGCAATCGGACAGTGGCAGACTTCTCCATTGACTTTCGTACCCTGGCCAGTCAAAGCTCGTTTAACCCAGAGGCACTGGTGCAAGCCTTCCTCCATAGCCTGGCGGACTATATCAAGGACGAGCTTGTTTCCCATGACCCGCCCTCAACGCTTGATGCCGCCATTGACCTTGCCGTTCGCATTGACCGCCGTATACAGACCCGGAGGAGGGAGAAGGGCCGTCTCAGTCAACCTGCCATCCGTACTGGGTCGATACCGCTTCTGTCCAGCCCCTGCCTGTCAAGTCCCATAGCCAACTCAATCAGCCTGAGCCCATGGAGATTGGCCGTGCCTCTCTGACTCCCGAGGAGCGTCGGCGCCGTCTAAGCTCCAACCTTTGCCTCTACTGTGGTGGCGAGAATCACCGTGTCGCTACTTGTCCGGCAAAAAGCCGCAGCTCACCAGGTGTAGGGGAGATCCGGGGTGAGCTCAACAAGCCTTCAGTCTCCCTCCATCCGAAAGACCCTGCTTCATCTCCGCCTTCAGCTTTCTGACAAGACTCATACATTGGCCGCCCTTGTGGATTCCGGAGCCGAAGCAAACATCATGGACCCTGAGCTTGCACAGCAACTGGGCGTGAACCATCATCAACTGACACAACCCATTCCTGCACGAGCCCTGGATGGGCATCATCTTGGCACTGTCACTCATATCTCCGCCCCTGTGACAATCCTGCTGTCAGGAAACCACCAGGAGTCCATCCAGTTTCACCTCCTACACTCACCTGGCCAACCACTCATTCTTGGATGCCCGTGGCTCCGTCAGCACAACCCACATCGACTGGGAGACAGGAACAGTCCGTGAGTGGGGAAGGAGTTGTCACCAGACCTGTTTAAGGGGGGGCCACCCTGCCCGTTCACCGGGAAGGATCTAGCGCTACCTCCGACATATCCAATGTTCCGGCCTGTTACCACAGCCTGAAAGAGGTGTTCAACAAATCCAAGGCGACATCTCTACTCCCCACACAGACCCTATGACTGCGCGATTGATCTCCTGCCTGGCACAGCACCTCCCAAGGGTCGCCTGTATTCACTGTCAGCCCCGGAAAGAAAGGCCATGGAGGACTACATTTGACTCTCTTGCCTCCGGGATAATTAGACCGTCGTCTTCCCCGCAGGAGCCGGGATTCTTCTTTGTCGCAAGAAGGACGGTTCTCTTCGTCCCATCGATTACCGGGGTCTGAACGACATCACGGTTAAGAATCGCTACCCACTGCCCTTACTTTGTCTGCCTTCGAACTGCTGCAGGGAGCCACTGTATTCACTAAGCTGGACCTTCGCAATGCCTACCATCTGGTGCGGATGAGGGAGGGAGACGAATGGAAGACAGCGTTCAACACACCAACCGCCACTATGAATATCTCGTCATGCCCTTCGGCCTCACCAATGCCCCAGCAGTTTTTCAAGCTCCTAGTGAATGATATCCTCAGGGACATGCTAAATACGTCGTATTTGTGTACCTTGACGATATTTTAATATTCTCAAAGACTCTGTCAGAACACACGCACCACGTCCGGTTGGTCCTGCGCCGCCTGCTGGAGAACTCTCTTTTCGTGAAGGCAGAGAAGTGCGAGTTCCATGCCAAGACCGTTTCATTCCTGGGGGTATGTGGTGACCGAGGGCAGCATTCAGATGGATCTCACGAAGGTGTCGGCTGTCACTTCCTGGCCAGTTCCTGAGTCTCGGAAGAAGGTGCAACAGTTCCTGGGCTTTGCCAACTTTTATAGGAGATTCATCAGAAACTATAGCACAGTGAGCTGCACCCTCACGGCGCGTAACCAGCACTAAACAACCGTATCAATGGACATCAGCTGCCGATAAGAGCCTTCAATATCCTCAAGACATGTTTACTTTGCTCCCATCCTCGAGATGCCAGATGCAGCAAGGCAGTTTGTGGTGGAGGTAGATGCTTCGGACGTGGAGTGGGTGCAGTGCTTTTCAAAGAGCAGCTGAGGATGGCAAGATGCACCCCTGTGCCTCTACTCCCGGTCGCCAACCCTGCCGAATGCACCACGACATTGGGAACCGCGAGCTGTTGGTGTCAAGCTCGCCACCGAAGAATGGCGGTGCACTGGATAGAGGGGTCAAAGCGAAACCACTCGTAGGGTGGACAGACCACAAGAACCTGGAGTATATCCAAACAGCCAGGAGGCTGAACTCCCGACAACAGCGGTGGTCTCTGCTCTTACGTCGCTCACCCTCACGCTTCTACCGCCCGGGATCTCGCAACACCAAACCTGATGCTCTTTCCCGGATGTTTCAGAAGGACGAGACCACCGCCATGACAGCTCCCATTCTTCCCAGCCACTTGGCCGGAGGCGGCCCTCACCTGGGAGAGATCGAGAAGCAGGTCATGGAGGCTTTCGGGACCAGCCAGGTCCAAGCACCAGCGCCCAACCGTCTGTTTGTTCCAGCAAATCTCAGGTCACCTGGATTCAGTGGGGGCACGAATCCCGGTCTGGCCTGTCATCCCGGCATCACTGCAAGACTTTCATCTGGTCCGCCAGCGGTTCTGGTGGCGGGGGATGAGCGGGATGTCCGAGAATTCATCCGAGCTTGTCCCACTTGTAACCGAAACAAGACTCCCAACCAGCCTCCTGCTGGGTTGCTGCAACCCCTACTCACCTGGAAGAGGTGGTCCCACGCTTCACTGGACTTTGTTACGGCCTTCCGGCCTCTGACGGACACACAGTCATCCTTACCATTGTTGACCGCTTTAGTAAGATGACCACTTCGTGGCCCCTTCCCAAACTACCCTCTGCTAAAGAGACCTCCCAGGTGGTCCCGGAACATGTGATTCGTATCCATGGCCTACCCCCAGGATATAGTGTCAGACCGGGGCCCGCAATTCTCAGCAACCTTTTTGGAAGGAGTTCTGTCATCTCCTTGGGGCCACCGCCGCGCCTATCGCCGGGGAATTCCACCCGCAGTCAAACGGCCAGACTGAACGCATGAACCAGGAGCTGGAGAAGGCGACTGAGGTGTGTGGCTTCCCAAAATCCCGGGGCCTGGGCTCAACACCTGCTCTGGGTGGAATATGCCCATAATTCACTCACCAGTTCCTCCACCGGGCTCTCCCCTTTAGTGTGTCTACGGTATCAACCTCCACTGTTTGCCAGCCAGAGGCGGATCCACCTGTCCGTCTTTTGTTCCGCTGCCGCCGCACTCTGGGCCCAGGCTCGCACTGTGCTCCTGAAGTCTGGAAACCAGCTACGCCGGGCCGGTGCCAACCGACGGAGGACCCCAGCCCTACTTACCGGGTTGGTCAGAAGGTCTGGCTGTCTGCCCGGGATCTGCCGCGCTGCGGGTGTATCCGAAAGCTGGCCCTCGCTCATGGTTTTTCTGGCAGAAAGTCAAGTCCAACGGCGGTCCGACTTCAGTTGCTCCGCCACGTCCACCCCCACCTCCACGCCTCCAAGGTCAAGCCGGGTCCATGAAAGTCCCCTGGTCCTTGCAGCCGGCGCCACCTCTCCGCGCCTCGAGATGGGCGGCCCTGTCTCCACCGCCCGCGGCGGTGCTGCCGAGGCGAAGGGGTAGGGGTCTCCAGTACTTCGCTGATTGGGAGGGATATGGTCCAGAGGAGAGACCTGGATCCGGCCAGGAGGATAGTGGACCGGACCCTTATCACTGACTTCCACCGACTACATCCTGATCAGCCTGCAATCCGTAGGGGGCCGCCCAGCAGAGGGGTCCCCAGCCGCCGAGCCCGCCCCTGCTCCTGTCTCAGTGCCTGTCAACCTGTCCCCGACCGTGACCCTCCAGCCCTTCTGAGGATGAGGAGATTCACTGACCGCCCGGAGGAGTTCTGACCCGCCGCCTGCTCTTCTCCACCCTCCCGGCATGATGTTGTTCTTGGGACTTCTGGGGTCGCCCCTTGGGGGGGGTTGTCATGAGCACTTCCCTCTCCCTGGTAGCAACATTAATTGCATTCACATTATCTTCCACTACCTGCTCACCTCCCTCTCTCTACCAGCCCAACTAGCTCCACCTGCCCTGCTCTGCTCTTTGTTACCTGGCCAGCTGCACTGCATTTCCCACTCACCATCCTCACCTTTGCCTCACTCTGTTCTAATTACTCTGCCAGCCGAACTGCATTTCCACTACCCCTCCCAGTATATCAAGCCCTGTTTTTCAGCTCCAAGCCCTGTCAGACCGTTTTCAAACCCGGACCAGTAACCTGCCTGTGCGCTCTGACTCCTGGTTTGTGATACCGATTTTTGACTGCCTCCTTGTTCTACTGCCCTGCCTATCCCAACCTGCCTTCTGACCTCGACCACTCTCGATTTCAGCTCCTCCGTAACTCACCTTTGCTTCTGTCTCTCACCACGGGTATTTGCCCAGCCCTGATCTGTACTTCTGCCTGCCATTCATATTGCTGTTGTGTGTGTGTGTTCCCCCAGGTCTCCGACCACCAGATGAGCGTGCCCAGACGTTTTCACCACCCTCAGCCCGATACGCCGCCTCCATCACTGGGGAACACACACACTAAGCACTTGGACTGACACCCCCGGACATTTGCTGACCCCCGAGCACAGGTACCCACAGGAGGACCCTGAAAGACCCCTGACACCCCCTGGGACTCCTCTTCCCGCCTGTAACCTTGAATAAAGAACTCTGGAATTTGAACTTGCGCTCTTGGGTCCTCTTTTCTGTTCGTGA
>NW_025535946.1:35000-74553 GCF_020615455.1 Coregonus clupeaformis | reverse complement strand
AACTGGACCCAAGTGTGTGGGTTAATAAGAACTGACCCAGTGTGTGTGTGTGAATATGAACTGGACCCAGTGTGTGTGTGAATATGAACTGACCCAGTGTGTGGGTAAATGTAACTGACCAGTGTGTGTGATATATGAACTGACCAGTGTGTGTGGGTAATATGAACTGACCCAGTGTGTGTGGATATGAAGAGCTGACCCAGTGTGTGTGTTAATATGAACTGCACCCAGTGTGTGTGTGAATATGAACTGACCCAGTGTGTGGGTTAATATGAGCTGACCCAGTGTGTGGGTTAATATGGAACTGACCCAGTGTGTGGGTGAATATGAACTGACCCAGTGTGTGGGTTAATATGGAACTGCACCCAGGGTGTGTGTGGTTAATATGAATGGACAGTGTGTGGTAATATGAATGACCCAGTGTGGGTTAATATGAACTGACCCAGTTGTGTGGAATATGAACTGACCCAGTGTGTGGGTGGAATATGAACTGACCCAGTGTGTGGGTTAATATGAACTGACCGAGTGTGGGTGTGAATATGAACTGACCCAGTGTGTGGGAAATATGAACTGATCCAGTGTGTGTGTAATATGAATGACCAGTGTGTGTGTGAATAATAAATGACCCAGTGTGTGTGTATATGAACTGACCCAGATGTGTTGTGTTAATATGAATGACCCAGTGTGTGGGTTAATATGAATGACAGTGTTAATATGAATGACCCAGTGTGTGTGTGAATATGAACTGACCTAGTGTGTGGTAAATATGAACTGACCCAGTGTGAGGGTGAATATGAACTGACCCAGTGTGTGGGTTAATATGAACTGGACCCAGTGTGTGTAATATGAAAACTGACCCAGTGTGTGTTAATATGAAGCTGAACCCAGGTGTGTGGGTTAATGTGAATGATGCCCAGTGTGTGGGTTAATAGAATGACCCAGGGTGTGTTTAGGAGCCTGTGTAATATAATGACCTAGTGTTTGGGTTAATATGAACTGGACAGTGTGTGGGGTATAACTGGACCAGTGTGTGTGTGAATATGGAACTGACCCAGTGTGTGTGTGAATATGAACTGACCAGTGTGTGGTTAATATGAACTGACCCAGTGTGTGCGCAACAAGAATACCCAGTGTGTGTTAATATGAACTGACAGTGTGTGTTTGAATAAGGGGAACTGACCCAGTGTGTGTGTGTGGGAATTGAACTGACCCAGTGTGTGTGAATTGAACGACCCAGTGTGTGTGAATAGGAACTGACCCAGTGGTGTTAATATGAACTGACCCAGTGTGTGTGTGTGAATATGAACTGACCCAGTGTGGTGGGGAATATGAACTGACCCAGTGTGTTAACATGAACTGACAGTGTGTGATTAATATGAACTGACCCAGTGTGTGTGTAATATGAACCGACCCAGTGTGTGGGGTTAATATGAACTGCACCCAGTGTGTGTTAATATGAACTGACCCAGTGTTTGGGGATAGTATGAACTGGACCCAGATGTGTGGGTTAATATGAATGACCAGTGTGTTTATGGAATGACAGTGTGTGTGTGGAATAGAATGACCAGGGTGTGTGGGTTAATATGAACTGACCCAGTGTGTGTTGAAATATGAACTGAACCCAGTGTGTGTGTGAATATGAACTGACCCAGTGTGTGGTAATATGAACTGACCCAGTGTTGTGTGAATATGAACTGACCCAGTGTGTGTGTGAATATGAACTGACCCAGTGTGTGTGTTAATATGAACTGACCCAGTGTGTGAATATGAACTGACAGTGTGAGTTAATATGAACTGACCCAGTGTGTGTAATATATGACCAGTGTGTGTGAATATGAACTGACCCAGTGTGTGTGTGCTGAATATGAACTGACCCAGTGTGTGTGTGTGTTAATAAGGAACTGACCCAGCGAGTGGGTTAATAAGAACTGACCCGAGGGTGTGTGTGAATATGAACTGACCAGTGTGTGTGAGTGAGAATATGAACTGACCCAGTGAGTGGTTAATATGAACTGACCCAGTGTGTGGGTTAATATGAACTGACCGTGTGTGTGGAATATGAACTGACCCAGTGTGTGTGTGAATATGAACTGACCCAGTGTGTGTGTAATACGAACTGACCCAGTGTGTGGTGTGGGTTAATATGAACTAACCCAGTTGTGTGAATGTGAACTGGACCCAGTGTGTGGGGTGAATATGAACTGACCAGTGTGTGGGTTAATATGAACTGACCCAGTGTGTGTGTGGGTTAATATGAACTGACCCAGTGTGTGTGAATAGAACTGACCCAGTGTGTGTGTGGAATGAACTGACCCAGTGTGTGGGTTAATATGAACTGACCCAGTGTGTGTGGAATATGAACTGACCCAGTGTGTGGGTTAATATGAACTGACCCAGTGTGTGTGAATATGAACTGACCCATGTGTGTGGAATATGAACTGACCCAGTGTGTGTGAAATGAACTGACCCAGTGTGTGGGATAATGAACATGAACCAGTGTGTGTGTGTGAATATGAACTGACCCAGTGTGGGTGTGAAATGAATGGACCCAGTGTGTGGGAACGAACTGACCCGGTGTGGGTGGATATGAATTACCCAGTGTGGGTTAATATGAACTGACCCAGGGTGTGTGAATATGAACTGACCCAGTGTGTGGGTTAATATGAACTGACCCAGTGTGTGGGTTAATATGAACTGACCCAGTGTGTGGGTTAATATGAACTGACCCAGTGTGTGGTTAATATGAACTGACCCAGTGTGTTTAATATGAACTGACCCAGTGTGTGGGTTAAGAGGAACTGACCCAGTGTGTGTGTAATAAGAACTGACCAGTGTGTGTGTGAAAATGAACTGACCCAGTGTGTGGGTTAATATGAACTGACCCAGTGTGTGGTGAATATGAATTGACCCAGTGTGGGTTAATATGAACTGACCCAGTGTGTGTGGTTAATTGAACTGACCCAGTGTGTGGGTTAATATGAACTGACCCAGTGTGGGTGGTTAATATGAACTGACCAGTGTGGGGTTAATATGAACTGACCCAGTGTGTGGGTTAATATGAACTGACCCAGTGTGTGTGTGTGTGAATATGAACTGACCCAGTATGTGTGTTAATATGAACTGACCCAGTGTGTGTGTGAATAGAACTGACCCAGTGTGTGTGGGATATGAAACTGACCCAGTGTGTGTTAATACGAACTGGACCTAGTGTGTGTGTTAATAGAACTGACCTAGTGTGTGTTAAGTCATGAACTGACCCAGTGTGTGTGTTAATATGAACTGACCATGTGTGGGTTAATAGAACTGACCCAGCGTGTGTGTGTGTTAATATGAACTGACCCAGTGTGTGGGTTAATATGAACTGACCCAGTGTGTGTTAATATGAACTGACCCAGTGTGTGTGTGAATATGAACTGACCCAGTGTGTGTGTGAATATGAACTGACCCAGCATGTGATAATATGAACTGACCCAGTGTGTGTGTATGAACTGACCCAGTGTGTGTGTTAATATGAGCTGACCCAGTGTGTGGTTAATATGAACTGACCCAGTGTGTGGGTTAATATGAACTGACCAGTGTGTGTAATATGAACTGGACCCAGTGTGTGTTAAATATGAACTGACCAGTGTGTGTGTGAATATGAACTGACCCAGTGTTTGTGTGAACATGAACTGACCCAGTATGTGGGTTAATCATGAACTGACCCAGTGTGTGGGTTAATATGAACTGACCCAGTGTGTGTGTGTATGAATATGAACTGACCCAGTGTGTGGGTTAATATGAACTGACCCAGTGTGTGGGTTAATATGAACTGACCCAGTGTGTGTGTGAATATGAACTGACCCAGTGTGTGGGTTAATATGAACTGACCCATGTGTGTGTGGAATATGAACTGACCCAGTGTGTGTGTTAATAGAACTGACCCAGTGTGTGTTAATATGAACTGACCCAGTGTGTGTGTTAATAGAACTGACCCAGTGTGTGTTAATATGAGCTGACCCAGTGTGTGGGTTAATATGAACTGACCCAGTGTGTGGAATATGAACTGACCCAGTGTGTGGGTTAAATGAACTGACCCAGTGTGTGGTTAATATGAACTGACCCAGTGTGTGGGAATATGAACGACCCAGTGTGTGTGTAATATGAAACTGACCCAGTGTGTGGGTTAATATGAACTGATCCAGTGTGTGGGTTAATATGAACTGACCCAGTGTGTGGGATAGTATGAACTGACCCAGTGTGTGTGTGAATATGAACTGACCCAGTGTGTGTGTGAATAAGAACTGACCCAGTGTGTGGGTTAATGAACTGACCCAGTGTGTGTGTGAATATGAACTGACCCAGTGTGTGTGTGAATATGAACTGACCCAGTGTGTGGGCTAATATGAACTGACCCAGTGTGTGTGTGAATATGAACTGACCCAGTGTGTGTGTGAATAAGGAAACTGACCCAGCGTGTGCTAATAAGAACTGACCCAGCGTGTGTAATATGAACTGACCCAGTGTGTGGGTTAATATGAACTGACATGTGTGGGTTAATATGAACTGACCCAGTGTGGTGTAATATGAACTGACCCAGTGTGTGTGTGAATATGAACTGACCCAGTGTGTGTGTGGAATATGAACTGACCCAGTGTGTGTGTGGATATGAACTGACCCAGTGTGTGGGTTAATATAACTGACCCAGGGGTGTGGGAATTAACTGACCCAGGTGTGTGTGGATATGAACTGACCCAGGGGTGTGGGTTAATAGAACTGACCCAGGGTGTGTGAATATGAACTGACCCAGGGTGTGGGTTAATATGAACTGACCCAGTGTGTGTTAATATGAACTGACCCAGTGTGGGTTAATATGAACTGACCCAGTGTGGGTTAATATGGAACTGACCCAGTGTGTGTGTTAATATGAACTGACCCAGTGTGAGGGTTAATATGGAACTGACCCAGTGTGTGGGTTAATATGAACTGACCCAGTGTGTGTGTGAATAAGAATGACCCAGTGTGTGGGTTAATATGAACTGGACCCAGTGTGTGGGGTTAATATGAACTGACCCAGTGTGTGTGGTGAATATGAACTGACCCAGTGTGTGTGTGAATAAGGAACTGACCCAGTGTGTGTGTGAATATGAACTGACCCAGTGTGTGGGTTAATATGAACTGACCCAGTGTGTGTGTGAATATGAACTGACCGAGTGTGTGTTGGAATATGAATGACCCAGTGTGTGTGTGGGAATATGAACCGACCCAGTGTGTGTGTGGGTTAATATGAACTGACCCAGTGTGTGTGTGAATATGAATCTGACCCAGTGTGTGGGTTAATATGAACTGACCCAGTGTGTGGGTTAATATGAACTGACCCAGTGTGTGTAATGAGGAACTGGACGCAGTGTGTGGGTATGAACTGACCCAGGGTGTGTGAATATGAACTGACCCAGTGTGTGGGTTATGAACTGACCCAGTGTGTGTGGTTAATATGAACTGACCCAGGGGGTGTGTGTGAATATGAACTGACCCAGTGTGTGGGTTAATAGGAACTGACCCAGTGTGTGTGGGATAGGAACTGACCCAGTGTGTGTGTAATATGGAACTGACCCAGTGTGTGTGTGAATATGAACTGACCCAGTGTGTGGGTTAATATGAACTGACCCAGTGTGTGGGTTAATAGAACTGACCAGTGTGTGTGTAATAAGAATGACCCAGTGTGTTATGGAACTGACCCATGTGTTGTGTGAATATGAACTGACCCAGTGTGTGTGTGTGAATAAGGAACTGACCCAGTGTGTGTGAATATGAACTGACCCAGCGTGGTGTTAACGAACTGACCCGTGGTGTGTGTGGAATAAGAATGACCCAGTGTGTGTGGAATATGAATGACCCAGTGTGTGTTAATATGAACTGGACCCAGTGTGTGTGAATATGAACTGACCCAGTGTGTGTTAATATGAACTGACCCAGTGTGTGGGTTAATATGAACTGACCCAGTGTGTGTTAACGGAACTGACCAGTGTGTGTGTTGAATATGAATGACCCAGTGTGTGGGTTAATATGAACTGACCAGTGTGTGTGGAATAAGAACTGACCGAGTGTGGTGAATATGAACTGACCCAGTGTGTGGGTTAATATGAACTGACCCAGTGTGTGTGTGAATATGAACTGACCCAGTGTGTGTGTGGGAATATGAACTGACCCAGTGTGTGTGTAATATGAACTGACCCAGTGTGTGGGAACACGAACTGACCCAGTGTGTGTTAATATGAACTGACCCAGTGTGTGTTAATATGAACTGACCCAGTGTGTGTGAATATGAACTGACCCAGTGTGTGTGTGAATATGAACTGAGTGTGAAGTAATATGAAACTGACCCAGCGTGGTGGGTTAATATGAATGACCCAGTGTGTGTGTGAATATGAACTGACCCAGTGTGTGTGTGTGTGTGTTAATAGAACTGACCCAGTGTGGGTTAATATGAACTGGACCCAGTGTGTGGGTTAATATGAACTGACCCAGTGTGTGTGTGTGTGAATAAGAACTGACCCAGTGTGTGTGTGAATAAGGAACTGACCCAGTGTGTGTGTGTGTGTGAATGTGAACTGACCCAGGTGGTGGGAGCATATGAACTAACCCAGTGTGTGTGTGAATATGAACTGACCCAGTGTGTGGTGTGAATATGAACTGACCCAGTGTGTGGGTTAATATGAACTGACCCAGTGTGTGGGGGGGTTAATATGAACTGACCCAGTGTGTGTGAATATGGAACTGACCCAGTGTGTGTGTAAAATGAACTGACCCAGTGTGTGGGTTAATATGAACTGACCCAGTGTGTGTGTAAATAAGGAACTGGACCCAGTGTGTGGGTTAATATGAACTGACCCAGTGTGTGGGTTTACTATGAACTGACCCAGTGTGTGGGTTTAATATGAACTGACCTAGTGTGTGTTAATATGATCGACCCAGTGTGTGTGTTAACAAGGAACTGACCCAGTGTGTGTGTGAAAGAACTGGCCCAGTGTGTGTCTCAGGTGGATGTGTCGTGGCACATCAGTGGGGAGAAGACGGTGGTGTGTAAACACCGGCTCAGGAGGACTCTGTAAGAAGGGAGACCAGTGTGAGCTTCTCCCACGAGTACGACATGACCAAGATGCCGTGAGTGTTACTTCTACCCAAGTTCGGTATGTGTGTGTGTGTGTCTGTCTGTGTGTGTGTGTGTGTGTGTGTGTGTGTGTGTGGGAGAGAGAGAGCGAGATGGTCTGCCATATTCCATCGACAGTGCCTTGCAAAGTATTCATCCCCTTGGCGTTTTTTTCCTATTTTGTTGCATTACAACCTGTAATTTAAATGATTTTTATTTGGATTTCATGTAATGGACATACACAAAAATAGTCCAAATTTAATTGTAATTGCTGGGCAAAAGGTGGCTCTACAAAGTCTTGACTTTGGGGGTGAATAGCTATGCACACTCAAGTTTTCTGTTTTTTTGTCTTATTTCTTGTTTGTTTCACAAAAATAAAATATTTTGCATTTCAAAGTAGTAGGTATGTTGTGTAAACCAAAAGATACAAACCCCCCAAAAAAATCTATTTTAATTCCAGGTTGTAAGGCAACAAAATAGGGAAAATGCCAAGGCGGGGTGAATACTTTCGCAAGCCACTGTATCCCAGAAGTACCCCATCCGCACCGGCTAACTGTGTGTCTCTCTCTGTGTGTGTGTGTGTGTGTGTGTGTCCTAGGAGAGAGTGCAGTAACAAGGAGTGTCCGCTCCTCCACACCGACTCCAGAGTCTAAGATCAAAGACTGCCCCTGGTATGACAGAGAGCTTCTGCAAACATGGTATGTCCTGCTCTGTTCTGTTCTCTCTCTCTCACTCACTCACTCACACCACTCACTCACCACCACCCACTCACCATACTCACTCACTCACTCACCACTGCTCCAGTACTAGGAGACGAAACAGACCGTGCTTTGACTCAATGGTTCAAAGCAGCAGGTGTCCCCTCTTCCTCACAACATCAGCTGTCATTTCCTGTTCACTTCCTGATATTCTACATTTACATTTACATTTTAGTTATTTAGCAGACGCTCTTATCCAGAGCGACTACAGTTAGTGAGTGCATACATTATTTTTTTATACTGGCCCCTCCGTGGGAATCAAACCCACAACCCTGGCCTGCAAACGCCATGCTCTACCAACTGAGCCACACCCTGCCGGCCATTCCTCCCCTCCCTGGACGCACGCTGGGCCAACTTGCGCGCCCATGGGTCTATATCTACATGTTGAATCACCACCGCTCACTTCCTGATATCTACATGTTGAATCACCACCGCTCACTTCCCGATATTCACATGTTGAATCACCACCGCTCATTCTGATATCAAGTGAATCACCACCGTTCACTTCCTGATATTTAATGTTGAATCACCACGTCACTTCCTGATATTCGAGATGCTGAATCACCAGTGTTCATCGACACCAGCAGGTGATCTATGTCATGGCTGATGTTCGTGTTGTTCTGTCTAACATTTTCTCTCCCTCTCCTTTCCCTCTCCTCTCCCTCTCCTCTCTCCCTCTCCTCTCCTCCTCTTCTCTCCTCTCTCCTCTTTTTCCTCCTCTCCCTCCCTCTCCCTCTCCCCTCCTCTCCCTCTCTCTCTCTCTCCTCCCCCCCTCCCTCTCCTCTCCTCTTCCTCCTCCCTCTCTCCTCTCCTCTCTCTCCCTCTCCTCTCCTTTCCTCTCCTCTCTCCCTCCTCCTCCTCCCCAGGTCCAGACTGCAGACACGCCACACCAGGAGAGTGATCTGCGGGAACTACTTGGTTGGTTTTTGTCCAGAGGGCCGCGCCTAAATTCATGCAGTGAGTTTATTCTCTTATTCAACTGTTTTAATATTCCCCTTTTCTAGACTGCAGGGGTGTTGAACTGTTCCCCTGCGGGGTCCGGAATACTGCCCTTTCCTTTCACCTGCCGCGTTGCTGCGGGGTCCGAATATGCCCCTTCCCTGTCTACTGCCGCCCGAGGTTACCCCGCGGGTCCGAATACTGCCCCTTTCCTGTTCTACCTGCCGCCCGAGGTTACCTCTGCGGGGTCCGGAGTACTGCCCTCCCTGTTCTACCTGCCGCCGAGGTTACCTGCGGGTCCGGAGTATGCCCCTTCCTGTTCTACCTGCCGTCCGAGGTTGCCTCCTGCGGGGTCCGGAGTACTGCCCTTCTGTTCTACCTGCCGCCCGAGGTTGCCCCGCGGGTCCGAGTACTGCCCCTTCTGTCTACCTGCCGCCCGAGGCTGCCTCCTGGCGGGGTCCGGAGTACTGCCCCTCCCTGTTCTACCTGCCGCCCGAGGTTACCTCTGCGGGGTCCGGAATACTGCCCCTTCCCTGTTTACCTGGTCCGGCCCGAGGTTACCCTGCGGGTCCGGAGTACTCCCCTTCCCTGTTCTACCTGCCGTCCCGAGGTTACTCCGCATGGGTCCGGAATACTGCCCCTTCCCTGTTCTACCTGCCGTCCCGAGGTCTTCGTCAGTCTGATTTAGACCGAGAAAAGCAGTGGCACTTGGCTTTTTGAGGTCCAGATTAGAATTCACTGTGAGACCCAGTGCACGCTCCCAAATTGCACCCCCTGTCCCTTATATAGAGCCCCACGGATCAGAAGTAGTGCCCTATAAAGGTAATCCTCAGCCCGTGAGATGAAATGACAACAGAATAATGACGCCGTGTGTTTTTTCTGCAGCGCAGCGGTTTGAGCTCCGAGGGAGCCACGAACAGCCTCCTACCAGCACAGATACTGGGTCACAGAAGGTAGGGACACACACACACACACACACACACACACACACACACACACACACACACACACAGTACACACACACACACACACACACAGCTTTTCTACCCACACACACACACACACAAGCCTCTCTTACACACACACCACACACACACACACACACACACACACACACACAGTCCTCCCACAACAGCCACACACACACACACACACACACACACACACACAAGTCTCTCTCTACAACAGTCAACACACACACACACACACACACACACACAAGTCTCTCCCACAACAGTCACACACACACACACACACACACACACACACACAGTCTTCACAACAGTCACACACACACACACACACACAGTCTCTCTCCACAACAGCCACACACACACACACACACCAGTCCTTTCAAACAGTCACACACACACACACACACACACACACAGTCTCTCTCACAACAGTCACACACACACACACACACACACACACACACACTCTCTCTCACAACAGTCACACACACACACACACACACAGTCTCTCTCACAACAGTCACACACACACACACACACACACACACACACAGTCTCTCTCACAACAGTCACACACACACACACACACACAGTCTTCTCACAACAGTCACACACACACACACACACACACAGTCTCTCTCACAACAGTCACACACACACACACACACACACACAGTCTCCACAACAGTACCACCCACACACACACACACACCACACACAGTTCTCTCCCAACAGTCCCACTGCACTCTGTTCTTTCTATTCAACCTCATTCTGATTCCTTCCCGCCCCAGCCGCTGCCTTCGCTCGCCGCCGCCCCTGTCACTCATCCAGCTGACCAATCCCGGGAGAGGGGCGGGTCACACCAGCAGCATCACCACCATCAACGCCAAGGCCGGACTCCTCTGGTCCCAGCATGCATCAGCACCACAACAAACATGGGAGGAGGGAACAGGGGGCCGCGCCCCAGACCAGGTCACCTGCTACAAGGTAACGAGACGCACACACACACACACACACACACACGCCTGTCACACAACTCCTAACCTGTTATCTATCAATATACATGTGTTTGTGTGTCATTCTGGGATTCAGTCTGGATTGCTGGCTGTCCACAGTGATCAGGTTGAATCCCAGCCTCAGTCTCTGTGAGTAACACGTGTTCCTCTCTCTGTCTCTCTGTAGTGTGGTGAGAAGGGTCACTATGCCAACAAATGCACCAAAGGGACACCAGGCGCTCCTCAGTGGACACAACACACAACCCCGTGGCTGGACTCACTCAGAGCAGTTCAGCTTGAAGACGAGGAGAGCAGAGCAGAAGAGAACCTCTGTAGACTGAGACGCTATTCTGAAACTGAAGTCCTTCTACTGAGGCCCTGGAACCCCCACTGAGGCCCCGAGAACCCTGGAACCCCCACTGAGCCCCTAGAACCCTGGAACCCCTTCACTGAGGCCCCTAGAACCCTGGACCCCCTTCACTGAGGCCCCAGAACCCTGACCCCACTGAGGCCCCTAGAACCCTGGACCCCCTTCACTGAGGCCCCTAGAACCCTGGACCCTCCCTTCACTGAGGCCCCGAGAACTCCTGGACCTCCAGACAGACAGACACCTGTTTCCAGATCGGAAGACCAGAGGGACAGCAGAGAGAGGGAGACTGTTGAAGCCTCTATGGTCTCCCCAGGTAACGAGATGATTGTTCTGACGACGCCCTCTGCTGTTGTGTCAATGGGGATGGGGCTGTCCAATGAAATATCGCCTTTGTATGTGGATGGTTAATCCTGCTGCTCTGTGTTGTAATGATGCTTCTGATGTCCGGTTTGATCAAATACCTTGCTGGCCCGAACCTTTACCCTCCAGACACTGACCCAAGGAGGTCCACTTATGCACCCAGCTGGATTGGTACTTCAATCCGTCCAATTGTGTCAGATTGCGCCATGTGCCTGGGTGAAGCGCGAGTGTAACCTAACCAACCATGGTTTAGCTGAACCCTCTGGATGTTGGTCGTCATGGAATCAAACGTTGCTGAACGCTGCCCCAGGTTTGAACAAAAATAATATGAAATATTTTAACAATATCCAATCTTCAGACCTCCATGTGTGAGTGAAGGGACTAGTTTACATTCTAACCAACGCGTGGTTTATCTTCACCCTGGATGTGGCCTGTTATTCATCCAGAATACTCCTATTTTACTGGCTTCAGAGTCCAACCTTCATGAATTGAAACAGAACTCTTCAGCTGTGACGCTGCTGTGCTGGATCCCTACACACGCTTTTTTTTCACCAGAGGTGGTGGGGAGATGTGGTGTGACAGATATGTGTTGTTTGTAGATTACACAAACTTTCAGCATGTTCTAGTCTGTGAAATACAATAAACCTGTTCCAGTCGGTCTCTTTTCCAGCCAGTCTCTTGTTCCTCCAGGTCATGCTCTAGTCTGGAAAATACAATAAACCTGTTCCAGTCAGTCTCTTGTTCTAGTCTGTAAAATACAATAAACCTGTTCTAGTCAGTCTCTTGTTCCTCCTGGTCATGTTCTTGTCTGGAAAATACAATAAACCTGTTCCAGCCGGGTTTGTTCCTCCGGCTCATGTTCTAGTCTGTAAAAATACAATAAACCTGTTCGCCGGTCTCTTGTTCCTCCTGGTCATGTTCTAGCTGTAAAATACAATAAACTGTTCTAGTCTGTAAAATACAAAAACCTGTTGTCAGTCTCTTTCCCGGTCATGTTCTAGTCTGGAAAATACAACAAACCTGTTCCAGTCTGTAAAATACAACAAACCTGTTCGCCAGTCTCTCGCTCCTCCGGTCATGTTCTAGTCTGTAAAATACAATAAACCTGTTTAGTTGTAAAATACAATAAACCTGTTGGTCAGTCTCTTTTCTTCCGGGTCATGTTCTAGTCTGTAAAATACAATAAACCTGTTCTAGTCAGTCTCTTGTTCCTCCGGGTCATGTTCTAGTCTGTAAAAATACAATAAACCTGTTCTAGTCTGTAAAATACAATAAACCTGTTCGCCAGTCTCTTGTTCCTCCGGTATGTTCTAGTCTGGAAAATACAACAAACCTGTTCTAGTCTGTAAAATACAATAAACCTGTTCTAGTTGTAAAATACAATAAACCTGTTGGTCAGTCTCTTGTTCTTCCGGGTCATGTTCTAGTCTGTAAAATACAATAAACCTGTTCTAGTCAGTCTCTTGTTCCTCCGGGTCATGTTCTAGTCTGGAAAATACAATAAACCTGTTCCAGTCATCTGCCTTGTTCCTCCGTAAAATACAATAAACCTGTTCTAGTCTGTAAAATACAATAAAACCTGTTCCAGTCGGTCTCTTGTTCCTCCGGGTCATGTTCTAGTCTGTAAAAATACAATAAACCTGTTCGCCAGTCTCTTGTTCCTCCGGGTCATGTTCTAGTCTGGAAAATACAACAAACCTGTTCCAGTCTGTAAAATACAATAAACCTGTTCATCAGTCTCCCGCTCCTCCGGGTCATGTTCTAGCTCTGTAAAATACAATAAACCTGTTCTAGTCTGTAAAATACAACAAACCTGTTCGCCAAGTCTCTTGTTCCTCCGGTCATGTTCTAGTCTGGAAAATACAACAAACCTGTTCCAGCCGGGCCTCTTGTTCCTCCGCAAAATACAATAAACCTGTTCCAGCCGGTCCTTGTTCCTCCGGGTCATGTTCTAGTCTGTAAAATACAATAAACCTGTTCCAGCCAGTCTCTTGTTCCTCCTGGTCATGCTCAGTCTGGAAAATACAATAAACCTGTTCCAGTCGGCTCTTGTTCCTCCGGGTCATGTTCTAGTCTGGAAAATACAATAAACCTGTTCCAGTCTGTAAAATACAATAAACCTGTTCGCTCAGTCTCTTGTTCCTCCTGGTCATGTTCTAGTCTGTAAAATACAATAAACCTGTTCGCCAGCCTCTTGTTCCTCCGGGTCATGCCCCAGTCTGGAAAATACACAAACCTGTTCCAGCCAGTCTCTTGTTCCTTCGTAAAATACAATAAACCTGTTCCAGTCAGTCTCTTGTTCTCCGCCTCTGTTCTAGTCTGGAAAATACAACAAACCTGTTCCAGTCTGTAAAATACAAAAACCTGTTCGCCAGCCTCTTGTTCCTCCGGGTCAATGTTCTAGTCTGGAAAATACAACAAACCTGTTCCAGTCGGCCCCTTGTTCCTCCGTAAAATACAATAAACCTGTTCCAGTCGGTCTCTTGTTCCTCCGGGTCGTGTTCTAGTCTGTAAAATACAATAAACCTGTTCCAGTCGGCCTCTTGTTCCTCCGGGTCATGTTCTAGTCTGTAAAATACAATAAACCTGTTCCAGCCGGTCTCTTGTTCCTCCGGGTCATGTTCTAGTCTGTAAAATACAAAAACCTGTTCCAGTCAGTTCTTGTTCCTTCGGGTCGTGCTCTAGTCTGTAAAATCAATAAACCTGTTCTAGTCTGTAAAATACACAAACCTGTTCGCCAGTCTCTTGTTCCTCCGGGTCATGTTCTAGTCTGGAAAATACAACAAACCTGTTCTAGTCTGTAAAATACAATAAACCTGTTCTAGTCTGTAAAATACACAAACCTGTTGGTCAGTCTCTTGTTCTTCCCGGTCATGTTCTAGTCTGTAAAAATACAATAAACCTGTTCTAGTCGGTCTCTTGTTCCTCCGGTCATGTTCTAGTCTGGAAAATACAAAAACCTGTCCAGTCGGTTTTGTTCCTCCGTAAAATACAATAAACCTGTTCGAGTCTGTAAAATACACAAACCTGTTCCAGCTGGGCCTCTTGTTCCTCCGGGTCATGTTCTAGTCTGTAAAATACAATAAACCTGTTCGCAGTCTCTTGTTCCTCCGGTCATGTTCTAGTCTGAAAAATACAACAAACCTGTTCCAGCCTGTAAAAATACAATAAACCTGTCCATCAGTCTCTCGCTCCTCCGGGTCATGTTCTAGTCTGTAAAATACAATAAACCTGTTCTAGTCTGTAAAATACAATAAACCTGTCGCCAGTCTCTTGTTCCTCCGGGTCATGTTCTAGTCTGGAAAATACAACAAACCTGTTCCAGCTCAGTCTTTGTTCCTCCGTAAAATACAATAAACCTGTTCCAGTAGTCTCTTGTTCCTCCGGGTCGTGCTCTAGTCTTAAAATACAATAAACCTGTTCCAGTCTGTAAAATACAATAAACCTGTTCGGCCAGTTCTTGTCTCCGTCATGTTCTAGTCTGTAAAATACAACAAACCTGTTCCAGTCAGTTCTTGTTTCCGTGAAAATACAAAAACCTGTTCCAGTCAGTCCCTTTTCCTCCGCAGTTCTAGTTGTAAAATACAATAAACCTGTTCCAGTCAGCCTCTTGTTCCTCCTGGTCATGTTCTAGTCTGGAAAATACAAAACCTGTTCCAGCTCGGCCTCTTGTTCCTCCGGCTCACGTTCTAGTCTGGAAAATACACTAAACCTGTTCCAGTCTGTAAAATACAATAAACCTGTTCGCCAGTCCCTTGTTCCTCCTGGTCATGCAGTCTGTAAAATACACAAACCTGTTCGCCAGTCTCTTGTTCCTCCGGTCATGTTCTAGTCTGGAAAATACAATAAACCTGTTCCAGTCGGTCTCTTTTCCTCCGAAAATACAATAAACCTGTTCCAGCCAGTCTCTTGTTCCTCCGGGTCATGTTCCAGTCTGTAAAATACAATAAACCTGTTTGTCAGTCTCTTGTTCCTCCGGGCATGTTCTAGTCTGGAAAATACAACAAACCTGTTCCAGCCAGTCTTGTTCCTCCGTAAAATACAATAAACCTGTTCCAGCCGGTCTCTTGTTCCTCCGGGTCATGTTCTAGTTGTAAAATACAATAAACCTGTTCCAGTCGAGCCTCTTGTTCCTCCTGGTCATGTTCTAGTCTGGAAAATACAATAAACCTGTTCCAGTCAGTCTCTGTTCCTCCGGTCATGTTCTAGTCTGTAAAATACAACAAACCTGTTCCAGTCTGTAAAATACAATAAACCTGTTCGCCGGTCTCTTGTTCCTCCGGTCATGTTCTAGTCTGGAAAATACAATAAACCTGTTCCAGCTCGGTCTCTTGTTCCTCCGTAAAAATACAATAAACCTGTTCCAGTCAGTCTCTTGTTCCTCCGGGTCATGTTCTAGTCTGGAAAATACAACAAACCTGTTCCAGTCTGCAAAATCAAGAAACCTGTTCGCCAGTCTCTTGTTCCTCCGGGTCATGTTCTAGTCTGTAAAATACAATAAAACCTGTTCCAGAGTCTCTTGTTCCTCCTGGTCATGTTCTAGTCTGGAAATACAACAAACCTGTTCCAGCTGGGCCTCTTGTTCCTCCGGGTCATGTTCTAGTCTGGAAAATACAATAAACCTGTTCCAGTCTGTAAAATACACAAACCTGTTCGCCAGTCTCTTGTTCCTCCTGGTCATGTTCTAGTTGTAAAATACAATAAACCTGTTCGTCAGTCTCTTGTTCTTCCGGGTCATGTTCTAGTCTGGAAAATACAAAAACCTGTTCCAGCTCGGCCTCTTGTTCCTCCGTAAAATACAATAAACCTGTTCCAGTCGGTTCTTGTTCCTCCGGGTCGTGTTCTAGCTGGAAAATACAACAAACCTGTTCCAGTCTGTAAAATACAATAAACCGTCGCCAGTCTCTTGTTCCCGGGTCATGTTCTAGTTGGAAAATACAACAAACCTGTTCCAGCCAGTCTCTTGTTCTCGTAAAATACAACAAACCTGTTCCAGCTCAGCCTCTTTTCCTCCGGGTCATGTTCTAGTCTGTAAAATACAAAAACCTGTTCCAGTCTGCCCTTGTTCCCCTGGTCATGTTCTATCTGAAAATACAAAAACCTGTACGGTCTTGTTCCTCCGGGTCATGTTCTAGTCTGTAAAATACAACAAACCTGTTCCAGTCTGTAAAATACAAAAACCTGTTCGCAGTCTCTTGTTCCTCCGGGTCATGTTCTAGTCTGGAAAATACAATAAACCTGTTCCAGTCGGTCTCTTGTTCCTCCGTAAAATACAAAAACCTGTTCCAGTCAGTCTCTTGTTCCTCCGGGTCATGTTCTAGTCTGGAAAATACAACAAACCTGTTCCAGTCTGTAAAATACAATAAACCTGTTGCCGTCTCTTGTTCCTCCGGGTCATGCTCTAGTCTGTAAAATACAATAAACCTGTTCTAGTCTGTAAAATACAATAAACCTGTTCGCAGTCTCTTGTTCCTCCGGGTCATGTTCTAGTCTGGAAAATACAACAAACCTGTTCTAGTCTGTAAAATACAATAAACCTGTTCTAGTCTGTAAAATACAATAAACCTGTTGGTCAGTCTCTTGTTCTTCCGGGTCATGTTCTACTCTGTAAAATACAATAAACCGTTCTAGTCAGTCTCCTTTCCTCCGGGTCATGTTCTAGTCTGGAAAATACAACAAACCTGTTCCAGTCAGTCTCTTGTTCCTCCGTAAAATACAATAAACCTGTTCTAGTCTGTAAAAATACAATAAACCTGTTCCAGCCAGCCTCTTGTTCCTCCGTGTTCTAGTCTGTAAAAATACAATAAACCTGTTCGCCAGTCTCTTGTTCCTCCGGGTCATGCTCTAGTCTGGAAAATACAACAAACCTGTTCCAGTCTGTAAAATACAATAAACCTGTTCATCGGTCTCTCGTCCTCCGGGTCATGTTCTAGTCTGTAAAATACAATAAACCTGTTCTAGTCTGTAAAATACAATAAACCTGTTCGCTAGTCTCTTTGTTCCTCCGGGTCATGTTCTAGTCTGGAAAATACAACAAACCTGTTCCAGCTCAGTCCCTTGTTCCTCCGTAAAATACAATAAACCTGTTCCAGCTCGGCCCCTTGTTCCTCCGGGTCATGTTCTAGTCTGTAAAATACAATAAACCTGTTCCAGTCAGTCTCTTGTTCTCCTGGTCATGTTTAGTCTGGAAAATACAAAAACCTGCTCCAGCCAGTCTCTTGTTCCTCCGGGCCATGTTCTAGCTGGAAAATACAATAAACCTGTTCCAGTCTGTAAAATACAAAAAACCTGTTCGCCAGTCTCTTGTTCCTCCTGGTCATGTTCTAGTCTGTAAAATACAATAAACCTGTTCGTCGTCTCTTGTTCCTCCGGTCATGTTCTAGTCTGGAAAATACAATAAACCTGTTCCAGTCAGTTCTTTTCCTCCGGGTCGTGTTCTAGTCTGGAAAATACAACAAACCTGTTCCAGTCTGTAAAATACAATAAACCTGTTCGGCCAGTCTCTTGTTCCTCCGGTTCATGTTCTAGTCTGGAAAATACAACAAACCTGTTCCAGCCAGTCTCTTGTTCCTCCGTAAAATACAATAAACCTGTTCCAGTCAGTCCTTTGTTCTCCGGGTCATGTTCTAGTTGTAAAATACAATAAACCTGTTCCAGCCAGTCTTTGTTCTCCGGTCATGTTCTAGTCTGTAAAATACAATAAACCTGTTCCAGTCGGCCCTTGTTCCTCCTGGTCATGTTCTAGTCTGGAAAATACAATAAACCTGTTCCAGTCAGTCTCTTGTTCCTCCGGGTCATGTTCTAGTCTGTAAAATACAATAAACCTGTTCTAGTCTGTAAAATACAATAAACCTGTTCGCCAGTCCCTTGTTCCTCTGGGTCATGCTCTAGTCTGGAAAATACAACAAACCTGTTCTAGCCTGTAAAATACAATAAACCTGTTCTAGTCTGTAAAATACAATAAACCTGTTGGTCAGTCTCTTGTTCTTCCGGGTCATGTTCTAGTCTGTAAAATACAATAAACCTGTTCTAGTCAGCCTCTTGTTCCTCCGGGTCGTGCTCTAGTCTGGAAAATACACAACCTGTTCCAGCTGGGTCTCTTGTTCCTCCGTGAAAATACAACAAACCTGTTCTAGTCTGTAAAATACAATAAACCTGTTCCAGTCAGCCCTTGTTCCTCCGGGTCATGCTCTAGTCTGTAAAATACAATAAACCTGTTCGCCAGTCTCTTGTTCCTCCGGTCATGTTCTAGTCTGGAAAATACAACAAACCTTTTCCAGTCTGTAAAAAAACAATAAACCTGTTCATCAGTCTCTCGCTCCTCCGGGTCATGTTCTAGTCTGTAAAAATACAATAAACCTGTTCTAGTCTGTAAAATACAAAAACCTGTTCGCCAGTCTCTTGTTCCTCCGGTCAGTTCTAGTCTGGAAAATACAACAAACCTGTTCCAGTCGGTCTCTTGTTCCTCCGTAAAATACAAAAACCTGTTCCAGTCGGTTCTTGTTCCTCCGGCATGTTCTAGTCTGTAAAATACACAAACCTGTTCCAGTCGGTCCTTGTTCCTCCTGGTCATGTTCTAGTCTGGAAAATACAACAAACCTGTTCCAGCCAGTCCCTTGTTCCTCCGGGTCATGTCTAGTCTGGAAAATACAATAAACCTGTTCCAGTCTTAAAATACAATAAACCTGTTCGCCAGTCTCTGTTCCTCCTGGTCATGTTCTAGTCTGTAAAATACAATAAACCTGTTCGCAGTCTCTGTTCCTCCGGTCAGGCTCTAGTCTGGAAAATACAATAAACCTGTTCCAGCAGCTGTTCCTCCGTAAAATACACAAACCTGTTCCAGTTAGCCTCTTGTTCCCCGGGTCATGTTCAGTTGGAAAATACAACAAACCTGTTCCAGTCTGTAAAATACAATAAACCTGTTCGTCACGAGTTCTTGTTCCTCCGGGTCATGTTCTAGTCTGGAAAATACAACAAACCTGTTCCAGTCAGGTCTCTTGTTCCTCCGCAAAATACAATAAACCTGTTCCAGTCGGTCTCTTGTTCCTCCGGGTCATGTTCTAGTCTGTAAAATACACTAAACCTGTTCCAGTAGCTCTTGTTCCTCCTGGTCATGTTCTAGTCTGGAAAATACAATAAACCCTGTTCCAGTCAGCCTCTTGTTCCTCCGGGTATGTTCCAGTCTGTAAAATACACTAAACCTGTTCCAGCTCGGTCTCTTGTTCCTCCGGGTCATGTTCTAGTCTGTAAAATACAATAAACCTGTTCCAGTCGGTTCTTGTTCCTCCGTCATGTTTAGTCTGTAAAATACAATAAACCTGTTCCAGTCAGTCTCTTGTTCCTCCTGGTCATGTTCTAGTCTGGAAAATACAATAAACCTGTTCCAGTCAGTCTCTTGTTCCTCCGGGTCATGTTCTAGTCTGGAAAATACAATAAACCTGTTCCAGTCAGTCTCTTGTTCCTCCGTAAAATACAATAAACCTGTTCCAGTCAGTCTCTTGTTCCTCCGGGTCATGTTCTAGTCTGGAAAATACAACAAACCTGTTCCAGTCTGTAAAATACAATAAACCTGTTCGCCAGTCTCTTGTTCCTCCGGGTCATGTTCTAGTCTGGAAAATACAATAAACCTGTTCCAGTCAGTCTCTTGTTCCTCCGTAAAATACAATAAACCTGTTCTAGTCTGTAAAATACAATAAACCTGTTCCAGTCAGTCTCTTGTTCCTCCGGGTCATGTTCTAGTCTGTAAAATACAATAAACCTCTTCGTCAGTCTCTTGTTCCTCCGGGTCATGTTCTAGTCTGTAAAATACAACAAACCTGTTCCAGTCTGTAAAATACAATAAACCTGTTCATCAGTCTCTCGTTCCTCCGGGTCATGTTCTAGTCTGTAAAATACAATAAACCTGTTCTAGTCTGTAAAATACAATAAACCTGTTCGTCAGTCTCTTGTTCCTCCGGGTCATGTTCTAGTCTGGAAAATACAACAAACCTGTTCCAGTCAGTCTCTTGTTCCTCCGTAAAATACAATAAACCTGTTCCAGTCAGTCTCTTGTTCCTCCGGGTCATGTTCTAGTCTGTAAAATACAATAAACCTGTTCCAGTCAGTCTCTTGTTCCTCCTGGTCATGTTCTAGTCTGGAAAATACAATAAACCTGTTCCAGTCAGTCTCTTGTTCCTCCGGGTCATGTTCTAGTCTGGAAAATACAATAAACCTGTTCCAGTCTGTAAAATACAATAAACCTGTTCGTCAGTCTCTTGTTCCTCCTGGTCATGTTCTAGTCTGTAAAATACAATAAACCTGTTCGTAGTCTCTTGTTCCTCCGGGTCATGTTCTAGTCTGGAAAATACAATAAACCTGTTCCAGTCAGTCTCTTGTTCCTCCGTAAAATACAATAAACCTGTTCCAGTCAGTCTCTTGTTCCTCCGGGTCATGTTCTAGTCTGGAAAATACAACAAACCTGTTCCAGTCTGTAAAATACAATAAACCTGTTCGTCAGTCTCTTGTTCCTCCGGGTCATGTTCTAGTCTGGAAAATACAACAAACCTGTTCCAGTCAGTCTCTTGTTCCTCCGTAAAATACAATAAACCTGTTCCAGTCAGTCTCTGTTCCTCCGGGTCATGTTCTAGTCTGTAAAATACAATAAACCTGTTCCAGTCGGTCTCTTGTTCCTCCGGGTCATGTTCTAGTCTGTAAAATACAATAAACCTGTTCCAGTCAGTCTCTTGTTCCTCCTGGTCATGTTCTAGTCTGGAAAATACAATAAACCTGTTCCAGCTCGGTCTCTTGTTCCTCCGGGTCATGTTCTAGTCTGTAAAATACAATAAACCTGTTCTAGTCTGTAAAATACAATAAACCTGTTCGTCAGTCTCTTGTTCCTCCGGGTCATGTTCTAGTCTGGAAAATACAACAAACCTGTTCTAGTCTGTAAAATACAAAAACCTGTTCTAGTCTGTAAAATACAATAAACCTGTTGGTCAGTCTCTTGTTCTTCCGGGTCATGTTCTAGTCTGTAAAATACAATAAACCTGTTCTAGTCAGTCTCTTGTTCCTCCGGGTCATGTTCTAGTCTGGAAAATACAATAAACCTGTTCCAGTCAGTCTCTTGTTCCTCCGTAAAATACAATAAACCTGTTCTAGTCTGTAAAATACAATAAACCTGTTCCAGTCAGTCTCTTGTTCCTCCGGGTCATGTTCTAGTCTGTAAAATACAATAAACCTGTTCGTCAGTCTCTTGTTCCTCCGGGTCATGTTCTAGTCTGGAAAATACAATAAACCTGTTCCAGTCAGTCTCTTGTTCCTCCGGGTCATGTTCTAGTCTGGAAAATACAATAAACCTGTTCCAGTCAGTCTCTTGTTTCCTCCGTAAAATACAATAAACCTGTTCTAGTCTGTAAAATACAATAAACCTGTTCCAGTCAGTCTCTTGTTCCTCCGGGTCATGTTCTAGTCGTAAAATACAAATAAACATGTTCGTCAGTCTCTTGTTCCTCCGGGTCATGTTCTAGTCTGGAAAATACAACAAACCTTTTCCAGTCTGTAAAATACAATAAACCTGTTCATCAGTCTCGTTCCTCCGGGTCATGTTCTAGTCTGTAAAATACAATAAACCTGTTCTAGTCTGTAAAATACAATAAACCTGTTCGTCAGTCTCTTGTTCCTCCGGGTCATGTTCTAGTCTGGAAAATACAACAAACCTGTTCCAGTCAGTCTCTTGTTCCTCCGTAAAATACAATAAACCTGTTCCAGTCAGTCTCTTGTTCCTCCGGGTCATGTTCTAGTCTGTAAAATACAATAAACCTGTTCCAGTCAGTCTCTTGTTCCTCCTGGTCATGTTCTAGTCTGGAAAATACAATAAACCTGTTCCAGTCAGTCTCTTGTTCCTCCGGGTCATGTTCTAGTCTGGAAAATACAATAAACCTGTTCCAGTCTGTAAAATACAATAAACCTGTTCGTCAGTCTCTTGTTCCTCCTGGTCATGTTCTAGTCTGTAAAATACAATAAACCTGTTCGTCAGTCTCTTGTTCCTCCGGGTCATGTTCTAGTCTGGAAAATACAATAAACCTGTTCCAGTCAGTCTCTTGTTCCTCCGTAAAATACAATAAACCTGTTCCAGTCAGTCTCTTGTTCCTCCGGGTCATGTTCTAGTCTGGAAAATACAACAAACCTGTTCCAGTCTGTAAAATACAATAAACCTGTTCGTCAGTCTCTTGTTCCTCCGGGTCATGTTCTAGTCTGGAAAATACAACAAACCTGTTCCAGTCAGTCTCTTGTTCCTCCGTAAAATACAATAAACCTGTTCCAGTCAGTCTCTCTTGTTCCTCCGGGTCATGTTCTAGTCTGTAAAATACAATAAACCTGTTCCAGTCAGTCTCTTGTTCCTCCTGGTCATGTTCTAGTCTGGAAAATACAATAAACCTGTTCCAGTCAGTCTCTTGTTCCTCCGGGTCATGTTCTAGTCTGTAAAATACAATAAACCTGTTCCAGTCAGTCTCTTGTTCCTCCGGGTCATGTTCTAGTCTGTAAAATACAATAAACCTGTTCCAGTCAGTCTCTTGTTCCTCCGGGTCATGTTCTAGTCTGTAAAATACAATAAACCTGTTCCAGTCAGTCTCTTGTTCCTCCTGGTCATGTTCTAGTCTGGAAAATACAATAAACCTGTTCCAGTCAGTCTCTTGTTCCTCCGGGTCATGTTCTAGTCTGGAAAATACAATAAACCTGTTCCAGTCAGTCTCTTGTTCCTCCGTAAAATACAATAAACCTGTTCCAGTCAGTCTCTTGTTCCTCCGGGTCATGTTCTAGTCTGGAAAATAAAACAAACCTGTTCCAGTCTGTAAAATACAATAAACCTGTTCGTCAGTCTCTTGTTCCTCCGGGTCATGTTCTAGTCTGGAAAATACAATAAACCTGTTCCAGTCAGTCTCTTGTTCCTCCGTAAAATACAATAAACCTGTTCTAGTCTGTAAAATACAATAAACCTGTTCCAGTCAGTCTCTTGTTCCTCCGGGTCATGTTCTAGTCTGTAAAATACAATAAACCTGTTCGTCAGTCTCTTGTTCCTCCGGGTCATGTTCTAGTCTGGAAAATACAACAAACCTGTTCCAGTCTGTAAAATACAATAAACCTGTTCATCAGTCTCGCTCCTCCGGGTCATGTTCTAGTCTGTAAAATACAATAAACCTGTTCTAGTCTGTAAAATACAATAAACCTGTTCGTCAGTCTCTTGTTCCTCCGGGTCATGTTCTAGTCTGGAAAATACAACAAACCTGTTCCAGTCAGTCTCTTGTTCCTCCGTAAAAATACAATAAACCTGTTCCAGTCAGTCTCTTGTTCCTCCGGGTCATGTTCTAGTCTGTAAAATACAATAAACCTGTTCCAGTCAGTCCCTTGTTCCTCCTGGTCATGTTCTAGTCTGGAAAATACAATAAACCTGTTCCAGTCAGTCTCTTGTTCCTCCGGGTCATGTTCTAGTCTGGAAAATACAACAAACCTGTTCCAGTCTGTAAAATACAATAAACCTGTTCGTCAGTCTCTTGTTCCTCCGGGTCATGTTCTAGTCTGTAAAATACAATAAACCTGTTCGTCAGTCTCTTGTTCCTCCGGGTCATGTTCTAGTCTGGAAAATACACAAACCTGTTCCAGTCAGTCTCTTTGTTCCTCCGCAAAATACAATAAACCTGTTCCAGTCGGCCCTTGTTCCTCCGGGTCATGTTCTAGTCTGGAAAATACAACAAACCTGTTCCAGTCTGTAAAATACAATAAACCTGTTCGTCAGTCTCTTGTTCCTCCGGGTCATGTTCTAGTCTGGAAAATACAACAAACCTGTTCCAGTCAGTCTCTTGTTCCTCCGTAAAATACAATAAACCTGTTCCAGTCAGTCTCTTGTTCCTCCGGGTCATGTTCTAGTCTGTAAAATACAATAAACCTGTTCCAGTCAGTCTCTTGTTCCTCCGGGTCATGTTCTAGTCTGTAAAATACAATAAACCTGTTCCAGTCAGTCTCTTGTTCCTCCTGGTCATGTTCTAGTCTGGAAAATACAATAAACCTGTTCCAGTCAGTCTCTTGTTCCTCCGGGTCATGTTCTAGTCTGTAAAATACAATAAACCTGTTCTAGTCTGTAAAATACAATAAACCTGTTCGTCAGTCTCTTGTTCCTCCGGGTCATGTTCTAGTCTGGAAAATACAACAAACCTGTTCTAGTCTGTAAAATACAATAAACCTGTTCTAGTCTGTAAAATACAATAAACCTGTTGGTCAGTCTCTTGTTCTTCCGGGTCATGTTCTAGTCTGTAAATACAATAAACCTGTTCTAGTCTGTCTCTTGTTCCTCCGGGTCATGTTCTAGTCTGGAAAATACAATAAACCTGTTCCAGTCAGTCTTTTGTTCCTCCGTAAAATACAATAAACCTGTTCTAGTCTGTAAAATACAATAAACCTGTTCCAGTCAGTCTCTTGTTCCTCCGGGTCATGTTCTAGTCTGTAAAATACAATAAACCTGTTCGTCAGTCTCTTGTTCCTCCGGGTCATGTTCTAGTCTGGAAAATACAACAAACCTTTTCCAGTCTGTAAAATACAATAAACCTGTTCATCAGTCTCTCGTTCCTCCGGGTCATGTTCTAGTCTGTAAAATACAATAAACCTGTTCTAGTCTGTAAAATACAATAAACCTGTTCGTCAGTCTCTTGTTCCTCCGGGTCATGTTCTAGTCTGGAAAATACAACAAACCTGTTCCAGTCAGTCTCTTGTTCCTCCGTAAAATACAATAAACCTGTTCCAGTCAGTCTCTTGTTCCTCCGGGTCATGTTCTAGTCTGTAAAATACAATAAACCTGTTCCAGTCAGTCTCTTGTTCCTCCTGGTCATGTTCTAGTCTGGAAAATACAATAAACCTGTTCCAGTCAGTCTCTTGTTCCTCCGGGTCATGTTCTAGTCTGGAAAATACAATAAACCTGTTCCAGTCTGTAAAATACAATAAACCTGTTCGTCAGTCTCTTGTTCCTCCTGGTCATGTTCTAGTCTGTAAAATACAATAAACCTGTTCGTCAGTCTCTTGTTCCTCCGGGTCATGTTCTAGTCTGGAAAATACAATAAACCTGTTCCAGTCAGTCTCTTGTTCCTCCGTAAAATACAATAAACCTGTTCCAGTCAGTCTCTTGTTCCTCCGGGTCATGTTCTAGTCTGGAAAATACAACAAACCTGTTCCAGTCTGTAAAATACAATAAACCTGTTCGTCAGTCTCTTGTTCCTCCGGGTCATGTTCTAGTCTGGAAAATACAACAAACCTGTTCCAGTCAGTCTCTTGTTCCTCCGTAAAATACAATAAACCTGTTCCAGTCAGTCTCTTGTTCCTCCGGGTCATGTTCTAGTCTGTAAAATACAATAAACCTGTTCCAGTCAGTCTCTTGTTCCTCCTGGTCATGTTCTAGTCTGGAAAATACAATAAACCTGTTCCAGTCAGTCTCTTGTTCCTCCGGGTCATGTTCTAGTCTGTAAAATACAATAAACCTGTTCCAGTCAGTCTCTTGTTCCTCCGGGTCATGTTCTAGTCTGTAAAATACAATAAACCTGTTCCAGTCAGTCTCTTGTTCCTCCGGGTCATGTTCTAGTCTGTAAATACAATAAACCTGTTCCAGTCAGTCTCTTGTTCCTCCTGGTCATGTTCTAGTCTGGAAAATACAATAAACCTGTTCCAGTCAGTCTCTTGTTCCTCCGGGTCATGTTCTAGTCTGTAAAATACAATAAACCTGTTCTAGTCTGTAAAATACAATAAACCTGTTCGTCAGTCTCTTGTTCCTCCGGGTCATGTTCTAGTCTGGAAAATACAACAAACCTGTTCTAGTCTGTAAAATACAATAAACCTGTTCTAGTCTGTAAAATACAATAAACCTGTTGGTCAGTCTCTTGTTCTTCCGGGTCATGTTCTAGTCTGTAAAATACAATAAACCTGTTCTAGTCAGTCTCTTGTTCCTCCGGGTCATGTTCTAGTCTGGAAAATACAATAAACCTGTTCCAGTCAGTCTCTTGTTCCTCCGTAAAATACAATAAACCTGTTCTAGTCTGTAAAATACAATAAACCTGTTCCAGTCAGTCTCTTGTTCCTCCGGGTCATGTTCTAGTCTGTAAAATACAATAAACCTGTTCGTCAGTCTCTTGTTCCTCCGGGTCATGTTCTAGTCTGGAAAATACAACAAACCTTTTCCAGTCTGTAAAATACAATAAACCTGTTCATCAGTCTCTCGTTCCTCCGGGTCATGTTCTAGTCTGTAAAATACAATAAACCTGTTCTAGTCTGTAAAATACAATAAACCTGTTCGTCAGGTCTCTTGTTCCTCCGGGTCATGTTCTAGTCTGGAAAATACAACAAACCTGTTCCAGTCAGTCTCTTGTTCCTCCGTAAAAATACAATAAACCTGTTCCAGTCAGTCTCTTGTTCCTCCGGGTCATGTTCTAGTCTGTAAAATACAATAAACCTGTTCCAGTCAGTCTCTTGTTCCTCCTGGTCATGTTCTAGTCTGGAAAATACAATAAACCTGTTCCAGTCAGTCTCTTGTTCCTCCGGGTCATGTTCTAGTCTGGAAAATACAATAAACCTGTTCCAGTCTGTAAAATACAATAAACCTGTTCGTCAGTCTCTTGTTCCTCCTGGTCATGTTCTAGTCTGTAAAATACAAAAACCTGTTCGTCAGTCTCTTGTTCCTCCGGTCATGTTCTAGTCTGGAAAATACAATAAACCTGTTCCAGTCAGTCTCTTGTTCCTCCGTAAAATACAATAAACCTGTTCCAGCCAGTCTCTTGTTCCTCCGGGTCATGTTCTAGTCTGGAAAATACAACAAACCTGTTCCAGTCTGTAAAATACAATAAACCTGTTCGTCAGTCTCTTGTTCCTCCGGGTCATGTTCTAGTCTGGAAAATACAACAAACCTGTTCCAGTCAGTCTCTTGTTCCTCCGTAAAATACAATAAACCTGTTCCAGTCAGTCTCTTGTTCCTCCGGGTCATGTTCTAGTCTGTAAAATACAATAAACCTGTTCCAGTCAGTCTCTTGTTCCTCCTGGTCATGTTCTAGTCTGGAAAATACAATAAACCTGTTCCAGTCAGTCTCTTGTTCCTCCGGGTCATGTTCTAGTCTGTAAAATACAATAAACCTGTTCGTCAGTCTCTTGTTCCTCCGGGTCATGTTCTAGTCTGGAAAATACAATAAACCTGTTCCAGTCAGTCTCTTGTTCCTCCGTAAAATACAATAAACCTGTTCCAGTCAGTCTCTTGTTCCTCCGGGTCATGTTCTAGTCTGTAAAATACAATAAACCTGTTCCAGTCAGTCTCTTGTTCCTCCGGGTCATGTTCTAGTCTGTAAAATACAATAAACCTGTTCCAGTCAGTCTCTTGTTCCTCCGGGTCATGTTCTAGTCTGTAAAATACAATAAACCTGTTCCAGTCTCTCTTGTTCCTCCTGCTCATGTTCTAGTCTGGAAAATACAATAAACCTGTTCGTCAGTCTCTCTGTTCCTCCGGTCATGTTCTAGTCTGGAAAATACAACAAACCTGTTCCAGTCTGTAAAATACAATAAACCTGTTCGTCAGTCTCTTGTTCCTCCGGGTCATGTTCTAGTCTGGAAAATACAACAAACCTGTTCCAGTCTGTAAAATACAATAAACCTGTTCACAGTCTCTCGTTCCTCCGGGTCATGTTCTAGTCTGTAAAATACAATAAACCTGTTCTAGTCTGTAAAATACAATAAACCTGTTCTAGTCTGTAAAATACAATAAACCTGTTCGTCAGTCTCTCGTTCCTCCGGGTCATGTTCTAGTCTGTAAAATACAATAAACCTGTTCCAGTCTGTAAAATACAATAAACCTGTTGGTCAGTCTCTCGTTCCTCCGGGTCATGTTCTAGTCTGGAAAATACAACAAACCTGTTCCAGTCTATAAACCTGTTCGTCAGTCTCTTGTTCCTCCGGGTCATGTTCTAGTCTGGAAAATACAATAAACCTGTTCCAGTCAGTCTCTTGTTCCTCCTGGTCATGTTCTAGTCTGTAAAATACAACAAACCTGTTCGTCAGTCTCTTGTTCCTCCGGGTCATGTTCTAGTCTGTAAAATACAATAAACCTGTTCTAGTCTGTAAAATACAATAAACCTGTTCTAGTCTGTAAAATACAATAAACCTGTTCCAGTCAGTCTCTTGTTCCTCCTGGTCATGTTCTAGTCTGTAAAATACAACAAACCTGTTCTAGTCAGTCTCTCGTTCCTCCGTGTCATGTTCTAGTCTGTTCCACAAATTAACTTTTAATTAGGCACACCTGTTAATTGAAATGCATTCCAGGTGACTACCTCATGAAGCTGGTTGAGAGAATGCCAAAAGTGTGCAAAGTTGTCATCAAGGCGAAAGGGTGGCTATTTGAATAGTCTCAAATTTGTTTAACACTTCTTTGGTTACTACATGATTCCATATGTGCTATTTCATAGTTTTGAAGTCTTATTATACAATGTAAAAAATAAAGAAAATAAAGAAAAAACCTTTGAATGAGGTGTCCAAACTTTTTTACTGTAGTTCACTAACATTTTTAAAAACGTCCATGGTTATTTCAACTAGTTCATCTTTTTGTATCATTTCCTGTAGTTAACTCTCTGCAGCTAACATCAACCAGACACTAAACTTCTAATTTCACCCAGAATAAAAAACACTCACGCCTCCAACATCCAACACCGTAATAAACCCAACAGCCATCAGTTAAATGTTAGAAGTAGTTTTATTTATCCTTGGTCACAACGGTGGTATTTTACAGAACTAGGGGTCAGAGGTCAGGCTTCTCCCTGCCGGGTCGGGGGGCGGGGCCTTAGTGGTACTTCCTCCAGCGGTCGTGCTCTGAGACGGAGAGAAGAGAGAGGAAACGGAGAGAGGGACAGAGAGGAAACGGAGAGAGGGACAGAGAGGAAACGGAGAGAGGGACAGAGAGCGAGGGAAGCAGGTTAAATGAGATCAGATGTTCCTTCACAGTGCTTTGAGGTCATCATGCTCGTAACCTTCTCCTGAAGGGTGCACTCGTTACCTTCAGGAGAAGGGTGCACTCACACTCCCCCCTCATGGATTCAGAAGGGATGGACTGAGGAATATGGTGGACACTCCCCCTCATGGATTCAGAAGGGATGGACTGAGGAATATGGTGGACACTCCTCTCTGCCACGCTCCTCCAATCCAATGCTTTTAAATGGAGGGGGGAGTGAATGAGTGCACACTTCGGAGAAGAGTAGAGAATTTGAACCAATCCAGTGTGTTACTTACTGAGGTGGTCGAACTCCCAGTGTAGAGTGTGTGTGTGTGTGTGTGTACTCCCAGTGTGTGTGTGTGTGTGTGTACTCCCAGTGTAGTGTGTGTGTACTCCCAGTGCAGTGTGTGTGTGTAGTGTGTGTGTACTCCCAGTCTAGTGTGTGTGTGTGTAGTGTGTGTCCTCCCAGTGTAGTGTGTTACTTACTGAGGTGGTCGAACTCCCACATGTAGCTGAGGGCCACGTATCCAACCAGCAGCATGGCCACGCCTCCAATACCTCCCTTCTTCACGTTGATGTACTTGTTGTAATATCTGTCATGACCTGGAGAGACGACATGTTACTGTTAGACAGGAGGGGGTATCTGTCATGACCTGGAGAGAGACAACATGTTACTGTTAGACGGGAGGGGGTATCTGTCATGACCTGGAGAGAGACGACATGTTACTGTTAGATGGGAGGGGGTATCTGTCATGCCCTGGAGAGAGACGACATGTTACTGTTAGACGGGAGGGGGTACAGTGTGGAAAAAAAGTATTTAGTCAGCCACCAATTGTGCAAGTTCTCCCACTTAAAAAGATGAGAGAGGCCTGTAATTTTCATCATAGGTACACGTCAACTAGACAGACAAATTGAGAAAAAAATCCAGAAAATCACATTGTAGGATTTTTATGAATTTATTTGCAAATTATGGTGGAAAATAAGTATTTGGTCACCTACAAACAAGCAAGATTTCTGGCTCTCACAGACCTGTAACTTCTTCTTTAAGAGGCTCCTCTGTCCTCCACTCGTTACCTATATTAATGGCACCTGTTTGAACTTGTTATCAGTATAAAAGACACCTGTCCACAACCTCAAACAGTCACACTCCAAACTCCACTATGGCCAAGACCAAAGAGCTGTCAAAGGACACCAGAAACAAAATTGTAGACCTGCACCAGGCTGGGAAGACAATCTGCAATAGGTAAGCAGCTTGGTTTGAAGAAATCAACTGTGGGAGCAATTATTAGGAAATGGAAGACATACAAGACCACTGATAATCTCCCTCGATCTGGGGCTCCACGCAAGATCTCACCCTGTGGGGTCAAAATGATCACAAGAACGGTGAGCAAAAATCCCAGAACCACACGGGGGGACCTAGTGAATGACCTGCAGAGAGCTGGGACCAAAGTAACAAAGCCTACCATCAGTAACACACTACGCCGCCAGGGACTCAAATCCTGCAGTGCCAGCTGTGTCCCCCTGCTTAAGCCAGTACATGTCCAGGCCCGTCTGAAGTTTGCTAGAGTGCATTTGGATGATCCAGAAGAGGATTGGGAGAATGTCATATGGTCAGATGAAACCAAAATAGAACTTTTTGGTAAAAACTCAACTCATCGTGTTTGGAGGACAAAGAATGCTGAGTTGCATCCCAAGAACACCAACCTACTGTGAAGCATGGGGGTGGGAAACATCATGCTTAGGGGCTGTTTTTTCTGCAAAGGGACCAGGACGACTGATCCGTGTAAAGGAAAGAATGAATGGGGCCATGTTCGTGAGATTTTGAGTGAAAACCTCCTTCCATCAGCAAGGGCATTGAAGATTAAACGTGGCTGGGTCTTTCAGCATGATAATGATCCCAAACACACCGCCCCGGCAACAAAGGAGTGGCTTCGTAAGAAGCATTTCAAGGTCCTGGAGTGGCCTAGCCAGTCTCCAGTTCTCAACCCCATAGAAAATCTTGGAGGGAGTTGAAAGTCCGTGTTGCCCAGCGACAGCCCCAAAACATCACTGCTCTAGAGGAGATCTGCATGGAGGAATGGGCCAAAATACCAGCAACAGTGTGTGAAAACCTTGTGAAGACTTACAGAAAACGTTTGACATGTGTCATTGCCAACAAAGGGTATATAAAAGTATTGAGTAACTATTGACCAAATACTTATTTTCCACCATAATTTGCAAATAAATTCATTAAAAATCCTACAATGTGATTTTCTGGATTTTTTTCCCTCATTGTCTGTCATAGTTGACGTGTACCTATGATGAAAATTACAGGCCTCTCATCTTTTTAAGTGGGAGAACTTGCAATTGGTGGCTGACTAAATACTTTTTTTCACCACTGCATCTGTCATGACCTGGAGAGACAACATGTTACTGTTAGATGGGAGGGGGTATCTGTCATGCCCTGGAGAGAGACGACATGTTACTGTTAGACGGGAGGGGGTATCTGTCATGACCTGGGGAGAGACGACATGTTACTGTTAGACGGGAGGGGGTATCTGTCATGACCTGGAGAGAGACGACATGTTACTGTTAGACGGGAGGGGGTATCTGTCATGACCTGGAGAGAGACGACATGTTACTGTTAGACGGGAGGGGGTATCTGTCATGACCTGGGGAGAGACATGTTACTGTTAGACACTGTGTTTGTGTGTCAGTGTGTGTTATAACTGGCCCAGAACCCTCACCATTGCGGATGCTGGCGAGGACTCCGTTGGGAGTGAAGTCCCTCTTGCCCAGCCACGAGCCCAGCTCTCCCAGCTTCACATCCATCAGACGCTTCTCACCCACGGGAACTAAGGACACAGGTAGACACACACAATAAATACACACCCTCCGTCTCTCTCACCCACGGGAACTAAGGACACAGGTAGACACACACAATAAATACACACCCTCCGTCTCTCTCGCTCACACACACTATGTAACAAACACACACCACAGAAGACCGCCATTCATTGCTACAAGTTATATGGTTACCATGTCGTTAGTATTTCACTAGAGACCGGAGCCAGCGGTGTAAAATTCTCATATCCACGAAGATGCATAAGTTACCTGACCACTTTGAGTTCTCTAGATAGCTAACTAAAGTTAAGATAGTTGGCTAGTTCAAAGTCACGGGAGTTATGTTGAGCCTGGATCGCTCAGAGAGAAGGTGTTGTTATAAACCCCTTAGCGGTCATTAGCCAGCAAGCTACAGACGTTGCCAACTGCATGCAGGCAGAGGCCAGTCCTGCAGGCTAACTAGCTTAGCTAGCTAACCTCCCTGGCTAAAGACCTAACCACCTAGCATATCGTCTGGACGGCCACACGCTGTAAAACTGGTTGAATTTACACCCTTTAGAGAAGCTGTCACTGAATATTTTTTGCCCCATGCAATATACCCAAGTTGTTATATAAAGTTGTATCTGTCCCGTTTTGAATGGCCATGACAGCAAAGTCCTTGACTTGACTCTAACCGTGGATTAACCGCGGCCTTCAAACAACATCCGAACATCAACTAAACTTCACACATCTCGCTTATTTATGCAATAAAATACAATATTCTGCGCGTAAATGCTGGAGTGGAAGATGTGAGTTCCGTAAAACAAACGTAAACGTTTCACACACGGGACCAACGAACGCAGTTACCTATCCTGTCCGCCATCTTGCTCGGAGGAGAGAGTGAATACCGCGGTGGATGTTGGGACTGAAATGGAAGGAGAGGATTGTGGGAGGAACGTGGTTTTTTTGTCTAGAAGGGATACAGCTTTTGTCAAAATTCCCTTTTCATAGTAAGTTTAGGGAGAACGTACGCAGCAGGTTAGGAGAAAAAAACGTAGCAGGTTATGATAATTCGTTTAAGGTTAGGAAGAGGGTAAGGGTTAGGGCTAGCTAAAATGCTAAAATATTATAATCTACTGTTGACGTCAATTTGACAATAACTGTATCCCTTCTAGACATGAGCGAGGAAAGTGGCAAGGCAAAATATTTTTTATAAATATTGTTAGGGGTGTATAACAATAAATTATTTGTTAAAAATAAATAAATAACATTTAGACTAATAATATATTTTACAACACAACTAATAACAGAAAGATACATTTATTTATGAACGCACCAGCTAATTCGCCGGTCTGCAGAGCCGCGTCTATCCGCTAGAGGGCAGCGGATAACATATAACAGAATGCAGTCAGAGAGGAATAGGCAATAAACTATCTTCAACGCAGTTTGTTTCAGAATGATGGTTTTGATCAGGTGTCTATTCAAGCTGACATTTAACTAATTACCTAACGTAACAGAGTTTGAGAGCATCCTGTCAGGCTGTATCACCGCCTGGTACGGCAACTGCACCGCGCCCGCAACCGTAGGACTCTCCAGAGGGTGGTGCGGTCTGCCCAACGCATCACACTGCCTGCCCTCCAGAACATCTACAGCACCCGATGTCACAGGAAGGCCAAAAGGACATCAACCACCCGAGCCACGGCCTGTTCACCCCGCTATCATCCAGAAGATGAAGCCAGTACAGGTGCATCAAAGCTGGGACCGAGAGACTGAAAAAACAGCTTCTATCTCCAGGCCATCAGACTGTTAAATAGCCATTACTGCCCTGAACTTAGTCACTGTCACTAGCGACTACCACCAGGTTGCTCTACCATGCGCCGTAGAGACTGCTGCCCTATGTACATAGACATGGAACGCTGTTCACTTCAATCATGTTTACATCATGTTTTACTTATTTCATATGTATATACTGGTCCTCTGTAGCTCAATGTGGTCCTCTGTAGCTCAATGTGGTCCTCTGTAGCTCAGTTGGTAGAGCACGGCGCTTGTAACGCCAGGGTAGTGGGTTCGATCCCCGGGACCACCCATACGTAAACATGTATGCACACATGACTGTAAGTCGCTTTGGATAAAAGCGTCTGCTAAATGGCATATTATATATCATATTATACTGTATTCTAGTCAAGGCTCATCCTATTTAACTATTGCTGTATCTATACTATTCTATCCGATGTATTCTACAGATATACTAAATATTCTATCCACATACTGTCCATAATGTCGATACATCCCATCATATATATATATATACAGTACCAGTCAAAAGTTTGGAACCACCTACTCATTCAAGGGTTTTTCTTTATTTTTTAATATTTTGTACATTATAGAATAATAGTGAAGACATCAAAACTATGAAATAACACATATGGAATCATGTAGTAACCAAAAAGAGTTAAACAGATCAAAATATATTTTATATTTGAGATTCTTCAAAGTAGCCACCCTTTGCCTTGATGACAGCTTTGCACACTCTTGGCATTCTCTCAACCAGCTTCATGAGGTAGTCACCTGGAATCAACCAACTAAAACACATGAGAAATAGAAAGAAGATGAAGAACAGGAGAAAGTAATAAGCTCTGAACAACATGTAAAAAGACAGGATGTGATGTCATGGATATACAGGAAGGAGTATATACAGTATCTACACTGAACAACAATATAAACGCAACATGTAAAGAGACAGGATGTGATGTCATGGATATACAGGAAGGAGTATATACAGTATCTACACTGAACAACAATATAAACGCAACATGTAAAGAGACAGGATGTGATGTATGGATATACAGGAAAGAGTATATACAGTATCTACACTGAACAACAATATAAACGCAACATGTAAAGAGACAGGATGTGATGTCATGGATATACAGGAAGGAGTATATACAGTATCTACACTGAACAAAAATATAAACGCAACATGTAAAGTGTTGGTCCCATGTTTCATGAGCTGAAATAAAAGATCCCAGAAATGTTCCATACACACAAAAAGCTTATTTCTCTCAAATTGTGTACACAAATTTGTTTCAATCCTGGTAGTGAGCATTTCTCCTTTGCCAAGATAATCCATCCACTTGACAGGTGTAGCAGATCAAGAATATGATTAAACAGCATGATCATTACACAGGTGCACCTTGTGCTGGGGACAATAAAAGGCCACTAAAATGCGCAGTTGTGTCACACAACACAATGCCACAGGTGTCTCAAGTTTTGAGGGAGCGCCAATTGGCATGCTGACTGCAGGAATGTCCACCAGAGCTGTTGCCAGAGAATTGAATGTTCATTTCTCTACCATAAGCCGCCTCCAACGCCGCTTCAGAGAATTTGGCAGTACGTCCAACAGGCCTCACAACCGCAGACCACGTGTATGGCGTTGTGTGGGTGAGCGGTTTGCTGATGTCAACATTGCGAACAGAGTGCCCCATGGTGGCGGTGGGGTTATGGTATGGGCAGGCATAAGCTATGGACAATGAACACAATTGCATTTGCCCGATGACAATTTGAATGCACAGAGATACCGTGAGAGATCCGAGGCCCATTGCTGTGCCATTCATCCACCGCCATCACCTCATGTTTCAGCATGATAATGCACGCCCCAAGACGCAAGGATCTGTACACAATTCCTGGAAGCTGAAAATGTCCCAGTTCTTCCATGGCCTCGCATACTCCCAGACATGTCACCCGTTGAGCACGTTTGGGATGCTCTGGATCGACGTACGACAGCGTGTTCCAGTTCCCGTCAAAATCCAGCAACTTCGCACAGCCATTGAAGAGGAGTGGGACAACATTCCACAAGCCACAATCAACAGCCTGATCAACTCTATGTTACAAGGAGATGTCGCGCTGCATGAGGCAAATAGTGGTCACACTTTTTTTCTTTTTTTTTAGGTATCTGTGACCAACAGATGCATATCTGTATTCCTAATTATTTGAAACTCATAGATTAGTGCCTAATGGATTTATTTCAATTGACTGATTTCCTTATATGTAAAACCTTAAAAATTGTTGCATGTTGCGTTTATATTTTTGTTCAGTATACAGTGGGGAAAAAAAAGTATTTAGTCAGCCACCACTGTGCAAGTTCTCCCACTTAAAAGATGAGATGAGGCCTGTAATTTTCATCATAGGTACACGTCAACTATGACAGACAAAATGAGAGAAAAAAATCCAGAAAATCACATTGTAGGATTTTTATGAATTTATTTGCAAATTATGGTGGAAAATAAGTATTTGGTCACCTACAAACAAGCAAGATTTCTGGCTCTCACAGACCTGTAACTTCTTCTTTAAGAGGCTCCTCTGTCCTCCACTTGTTACCTGTATTAATGGCACCTGTTTGAACTTGTTATCAGTATAAAAGACACCTGTCCACAACCTCAAACAGTCACACTCAAAATCTCCACTATGGCCAAGACCAAAGAGCTGTCAAAGGACACCAGAAACAAAATTGTAGACCTGCACCAGGCTGGGAAGACTGAATCTGCAATAGGTAAGCAGCTTGGTTTGAAGAAATCAACTGTGGGAGCAATTATTAGGAAATGGAAGACATACAAGACCACTGATAATCTCCCTCGATCTGGGGCTCCACGCAAGATTCACCCCGTGGGGGTCAAAATGATCACAAGAACGGTGAGCAAAAACCCCAGAACCACACGGGGACCTAGTGAATGACCTGCAGAGAGCTGGGACCAAAGTAACAAAGCCTACCATCAGTAACTACGCTGCCAGGGACTCAAATCCTGCAGTGCCAGCGTGTCCCCCTGCTTAAGCCAGTACATGTCCAGGCCCGTCTGAAATTTGCTAGAGTGCATTTGGATGATCCAGAAGAGGATTGGGACAATGTCATATGGTCAGATGAAACCAAAATATAACTTTTAGGTAAAAAACTCAACTCGTCCGTGTTTGGAGGACAAAGAATGCTGAGTTGCATCCAAAGAACACCATACCTACTGTGAAGCATGGGGGGTGGAAACATCATGCTTTGGGACTGTTTTTCTGCAAAGGGACCAGGACGACTGATCCGTAAAGGAAAGAATGAATGGGGCCATGTATCGTGGAGATTTTGAGTGAAAACCTCCTTCCATCAGCAATGGCATTGAAGATGAAACGTGGCTGGGTCTTTCAGCATGACAATGATCCCAAACACACCACCCGGGCAACAAAGGAGTGGCTTTGTAAGAAGCATTTCATTTACATTACATTTTAGTCATTTAGCAGACGCTCTTATCCAGAGACGACTTACAGGAGCAATTAGGGTTAAGTGCCTTGCTCAAGGGCACATTAACGTCATTTAGCAGACGCTCTTAGCCAGAGCGACTCACAAATTGGTGCGTTCACCCTATAGCCAGTGGGATAACCACTTTACAATTGGGGGAAGGATTCCTTTATCCTATCCCAGGTATTCCTTAAAGAGGTGGGGTTTCAAATGTCTCCGGAAGGTGGTGAGACTCCGCTGTCCTGGCGTCGTGAGGGACTTGTTCCACCATTGGGGTGCCAGAGCAGCGAACAGTTTGACTGGGCTGAGCGGGAACTAGTGCTTCCGCAGAGGAAGGGAGCCAGCAGGCCAGAGGTGGATGAGCGCAATGCCCTCGTTTGGGTGTAGGGACTGATCAGAGCCTGAAGGTACAGAGGTGCCGTTCCCCTCACTGCTCCATAGGCAAGCACCATGGTCTTGTAGCGGATGCGAGCTTCAACTGGAAGCCAGTGGAGTGTGCGGAGGAGGGGGGTGACGTTGCTAATCGTTACCAGTAGCTACCTGCTAGCTAGCTAGCCTCGTGCTTCGATACTAACCTACAATTACCTACGGAAACCTACAATAACAACAATACTAACCTATAATAAATACAATACCTAACTACAACTAACTACCAACCTACGATCTAATACATGGTTAAGCTTTACTCAACACCAAATGAGAAGCTTACCTCCTGCTTACCTCCAGCTAGAGAGCTAGAGAAAAGCACCTCAAGGTCCTGGAGTGGCCTAGCCAGTCTCCAGATCTCAACCCCATAGAAAATCTTTGGAGGGAGTTGAAAGTCCGTGTTGCCCAGCGACAGCCCCAAAACATCACTGCTCTAGAGGAGATCTGCATGGAGGAATGGGCCAAAATACCAGCAACAGTGTGTGAAAACCTTGTGAAGACTTACAGAAAACATTTGACCTGTGTCATTGCCAACAAAGGGTATATAACAAAGTATTGAGAAACTTTTGTTATTGACCAAATACTTATTTTCCACCATCATTTGCAAATAAATTCATAAAAAATCCTACAATGTGATTTTCTGGATTTTTTTCTCTCATTTTGTCTGTCATAGTTGACGTGTGCCTATGATGAAAATTACAGGCCTCTCTCATCTTTTTAAGTGGGAGAACTTGCACAATTGGTGGCTGACTAAATACTTTTTTTCCCCACTGTATATATACAGGGTCAGTTCCAATATAACATTTACAATGTGCAGGCATACTGCAGTTAAAGATTTAAGATTTTAGTTAAAGTTAGAGATTGTCCTCTTCAATTAATGAACGTCATTAGATAGAACACTCTGTCTCTTTCTCTCACGCTCCTCCATCTCTCTCTTTGTTACTTTCTCTCTATCTATTTATCCCACTCTCTCTCTCCAGCCCTCGCCTCCATCTCTCTCTCTCCAGCCCTCGCCTCCATCTCTCTCTCTCCAGCCCTCTCCTCCATCTCTCTCTCTCCAGCCCGCTCCTCCATCTCTCTCTCTCCAGCCCTCTCCTCCATCTCTCTCTCTCCAGCCCTCGCCTCCATCTCTCTCTCTCCAGCCCTCTCCTCCATCTCTCTCTCTCCAGCCCTCTCCTCCATCTCTCTCTCTCCAGCCCTCTCCTCCATCTCTCTCTCTCCAGCCCTCTCCTCCATCTCTCTCTCTCCAGCCCGCTCCTCCATCTCTCTCTGTGTTACTTTCTCTCTATCTATTTATCCCGCTCTCTCTCTCCAGCCCGCTCCTCCATCTCTCTCTCTCCAGCCCGCTCCTCCATCTCTCTCTCTCCAGCCCGCTCCTCCATCTCTCTCTTTGTTACTTTCTCTCTATCTATTTATCCCACTCTCTCTCTCCAGCCCTCTCCTCCATCTCTCTCTTTGTTACTTTCTCTCTATCTATTTATCCCACTCTCTCTCTCCAGCCCGCTCCTCCATCTCTCTCTCTCCAGCCCGCTCCTCCATCTCTCT
>NW_025535946.1:0-27500 GCF_020615455.1 Coregonus clupeaformis | reverse complement strand
TAATCAGGGGGGGGGGGGGGGGGGAGAGAGAGAGAGAGAGAGAGAGAGAGAGAGAGAGAGAGAGAGAGAGAGAGAGAGAGAGAGAGAGAGAGAGAGAGAGAGAGAGAGAGAGAGAGAGCGAGAGAGATTTGGAACCAAGGTCTGATCACCCCAATCCACAAAAGTGGAGACAAATTTGACCCCAATAATTACAGTGGAATATGCATCAGCAGCAACCTCTGAAAAATCCTCTGCATTATCATCAACAGCAGACTAGTTCATTTCCTCAGTGAAAACAATGTCCTGAGCAAATTTCAAATTGGCTTCTTACCAAAACACCGTACGACAGACCACGTATTCACCCTGCACACCCTAATTGACCAACAAACAAACCAAAACAAAAGGCAAAGTCTTCTCATGCTTTGTTGATTTCAAAAAAAACTCTTGACTTAATTTGGCATGAGGGTCTGCTTTTCAAATTGATGGAAAAGTGGGGTTGGGGGGAAAAACATACGACATTATAACATCCATGCACACAAACAACAAGTGTGCAGTTAGAGAGTACAGATGTCTTTCCTCAGGGCCGGGGGGCGAGACATGGATGCAGCCTGAGCCTCTCACCATTACAATAACAGGGAAGGTTTGCATTTTTTGGGGGAGTTGTGATATTTATGCCTCTGTAACTTTCTCACTCATCAATATTCACGATTCATTCAGGATTATCCGTAACCATGGTAGCGTCCACATTTAATGTAGAACACACACACACACACACACACACAGAACACACACACACACACACACGCACCACACACACACACACACACACACACACACACAGGCCTGTATCCCCTCCTATCTCCTCTCTCCCTGGGGAGACCTTCTCTCTCTGACTCAGCAGTTTGACTCCAGGCTTCAAGATGAGAGCTGCTCAGGACAGACCACATAATGTCCTCTTTCAAAGCAACATTAGAAGTAGGTAGTAAAACCACAACGATCAGTAGAAGATAAACAACTGGTGAGATACACCAGACGCTTTCTGTTACAGGTCAGCTGTGGAGGAGGCAGCAGGGACTTCTGGGTAGAGGGGGAGGGGGAGGCTGGCTGTGGAGGAGGCAGCAGGGACTTCTGGGTAGAGGGGGTGGGGCTGGCTGTGGAGGAGGCAGCAGGGACTTCTGGGTAGAGGGGGGCTGGCTGTGGAGGAGGCAGGGACTTCTGGGTAGAGGGGGGCTGGCTGTGGAGGAGGCAGCAGGGACTTCTGGGTAGAGGGGGGGCTGGCTGTAGAGGAGGCAGCAGGGACTTCTGGGTAGAGGGGGGGGCTGGCTGTGGAGGAGGCAGCAGGGACTTCTGGGTAGAGGGGGGCTGGCTGTGGAGGAGGCAGCAGGGACTTCTGGGTAGAGGGGGGGGCTGGCTGTGGAGGAGGCAGCAGGGACTTCTGAGTAGAGGGAGGGCTGGCTGTAGAGGAGGCAGCAGGGACTTCTGGGAGGAGGGGGGGGGGCTGTGGAGGAGGCAGCAGGGACTTCTGGGAGGAGGGGGGCTGTAGAAGAGGCAGCAGGGACTTCTGGGTAGAGGGGGGGGGGCTGTAGAGGAGGCAGCAGGTACTTCTGGGAGGAGGAGGGCTGTGGAGGAGACAGCAGGGACTTCTGGGTGGAGGAGGGGGGCTGTGGAGGAGACAGCAGGTACTTCTGGGTGGTGGAGGAGGGCTGTGGAGGAGCCAGCAGGGACTTCTGGGTGGGGGGGGCTGTGGAGAGACAGCAGGGACTTCTGGGTGGGGGAGGGGGCTGGGGAGGAGACAGCAGGGACTTCTGGGTGTGGAGGAGGGCTGTGGAGGAGCCAGCAGGGACTTCTGGGTGGGGGGCTGTGGAGGAGACAGCAGGGACTTCTGGGTGGGGGGGGGCTGTGGAGGAGACAGCAGGGACTTCTGGGTGGGGGAGGGGGGCTGGGGAGGAGACAGCAGGGACTTCTGGGTGGTGGAGGAGGGGGCTGTGGAGGAGCCAGCAGGGACTTCTGGGTGGGGGGCTGTGGAGGAGACAGCAGGGACTTCTGGGTGGGGGTGGGAGGAGACAGCAGGGACTTCTGGGTGGGGAGGGGGGCTGGGGAGGAGACAGCAGGACTTCTGGGTGGTGGAGGAGGGGGGCTGTGGAGGAGCCAGCAGGGACTTCTGGGTGGGGGGGCTGTGGAGGAGACAGCAGGGAGTACTAGCTGCCACCGATCGATGTTTCTGTGTCTCACTAGTCCTGTCTTTATTATTCACACCTGTTATACTCATTAGGCTTATTAAACTGTTCAGACTCTAGAGACAGAAGTTGGTTCCGACGAGTCCCAAGACGCTAGAGCAAAATGAAGAACACCTGGTGTTGTTGTGAGAGTCTAGAGCAGAATGAAGAACACCTGGTGTTGTTGTGAGAGTCTAGAGCAGAATGAAGAACACCTAGTGTTGTTGTGAGAGTCTAGAGCAGAATGAAGAACACCTGGTGTTGTTGTGAGAGTCTAGAGCAGAATGAAGAACACCTGGTGTTGTTGTGAGAGTCTAGAGCAGAATGAAGAACACCTGGTGTTGTTGTGAGAGTCTAGAGCAGAATGAAGAACACCTGGTGTTGTTGTGAGAGTCTAGAGAGAATGAAGAACACCTGGTGTTTTGTGAGAGTCTAGAGCAGAATGAAGAACACCTGGTGTTGTTGTGAGAGTCTAGAGCAGAATGAAGAACACCTGGTGTTGTTGTGAGAGTCTAGAGCAGAATGAAGAACACCTGGTGTTGTTGTGAGAGTCTAGAGCAGAATGAAGAACACCTGGTGTTGTTGTGAGAGTCTAGAGCAGAATGAAGAACACCTGGTGTTGTTGTGAGAGTCTAGAGCAGAATGAAGAACACCTGGTGTTGTTGTGAGAGTCTAGAGCAGAATGAAGAACACCTGGTGTTGTTGTGAGAGTCTAGAGCAGAATGAAGAACACCTGGTGTTGTTGTGAGAGTCTAGAGCAGAATGAAGAACACCTGGTGTTGTTGTGAGAGTCTAGAGCAGAATGAAGAACACCTGGTGTTGTTGTGGAGAGTCTAGAGCAGAATGAAGAACACCTGGTGTTGTTGTGAGAGTCTAGAGCAGAATGAAGAACACCTGGTGTTGTTGTGAGAGTCTAGAGCAGAATGAAGAACACCTGGTGTTGTTGTGAGAGTCTAGAGCAGAATGAAGAACACCTGGTGTTGTTGTGAGAGTCTAGAGCAGAATGAAGAACACCTGGTGTTGTTGTGAGAGTCTAGAGCAGAATGAAGAACACCTGGTGTTGTTGTGAGAGTCTAGAGCAGAATGAAGAACACCTGGTGTTGTTGTGAGAGTCTAGAGCAGAATGAAGAACACCTGGTGTTGTTGTGAGAGTCTAGAGCAGAATGAAGAACACCTGGTGTTGTTGTGAGAGTCTAGAGCAGAATGAAGAACACCTGGTGTTGTTGTGAGAGTCTAGAGCAGAATGAAGAACACCTGGTGTTGTTGTGAGAGTCTAGAGCAGAATGAAGAACACCTGGTGTTGTTGTGAGAGTCTAGAGCAGAATGAAGAACACCTGGTGTTGTTGTGAGAGTCTAGAGCAGAATGAAGAACACCTGGTGTTGTTGTGAGAGTCTAGAGCAGAATGAAGAACACCTGGTGTTGTTGTGAGAGTCTAGAGAATGAAGAACACCTGGTGTTGTTGTGAGAGTCTAGAGCAAAATGAAGAACACCTGGTGTTGTTGTGAGAGTCTAGAGCAGAATGAAGAACACCTGGTGTTGTTGTGAGAGTCTAGAGCAGAATGAAGAACACCTGGTGTTGTTGTGAGAGTCTAGAGCAGAATGAAGAACACCTGGTGTTGTTGTGAGACTCTAGAGCAGAATGAAGAACACCTGGTGTTGTTGTGAGAGTCTAGAGCAGAATGAAGAACACCTGGTGTTGTTGTGAGAGTCTAGAGCAGAATGAAGAACACCTGGTGTTGTTGTGAGAGTCTAGAGCAGAATGAAGAACACCTGGTGTTGTTGTGAGAGTCTAGAGCAGAATAGAAGAACACCTGGTGTTGTTGTGAGAGTCTAGAGCAGAATGAAGAACACCTGGTGTTGTTGTGAGAGTCTAGAGCAGAATGAAGAACACCTGGTGTTGTTGTGAGAGTCTAGAGCAGAATGAAGAACACCTGGTGTTGTTGTGAGAGTCTAGAGCAGAATGAAGAACACCTGGTGTTGTTGTGAGAGTCTAGAGCAGAATGAAGAACACCTGGTGTTGTTGTGAGAGTCTAGAGCAGAATGAAGAACACCTGGTGTTGTGGAGAGTCTAGAGCAGAATGAAGAACACCTGGTGTTGTTGTGAGAGTCTAGAGCAGAATGAAGAACACCTGGTGTTGTTGTGAGAGTCTAGAGCAGAATGAAGAACACCTGGTGTTGTTGTGAGAGTCTAGAGCAGAATGAAGAACACCTGGTGTTGTTGTGAGAGTCTAGAGCAGAATGAAGAACACCTGGTGTTGTTGTGAGAGTCTAGAGCAGAATGAAGAACACCTGGTGTTGTTGTGAGAGTCTAGAGCAGAATGAAGAACACCTGGTGTTGTTGTGAGAGTCTAGAGCAGAATGAAGAACACCTGGTGTTGTTGTGAGAGTCTAGAGCAGAATGAAGAACACCTGGTGTTGTTGTGAGAGCCTAGAGCAGAATGAAGAACACCTGGTGTTGTTGTGAGAGTCTAGAGCAGAATGAAGAACACCTGGTGTTGTTGTGAGACCCTAGAGCAGAATGAAGAACACCTGGTGTTGTTTGAGAGTCTAGAGCAGAATGAAGAACACCTGGTGTTGTTGTGAGAGTCTAGAGCAGAATGAAGAACACCTGGTGTTGTTGTGAGAGTCTAGAGCAGAATGAAGAACACCTGGTGTTGTTGTGAGAGTCTAGAGCAGAATGAAGAACACCTGGTGTTGTTGTGAGAGTCTAGAGCAGAATGAAGAACACCTGGTGTTGTTGGAGAGTCTAGAGCAGAATGAAGAACACCTGGTGTTGTTGAGAGTCTAGAGCAGAATGAAGAACACCTGGTGTTGTTGTGAGAGTCTAGAGCAGAATGAAGAACACCTGGTGTTGTTGTGAGAGTCTAGAGCAGAATGAAGAACACCTGGTGTTGTTGTGAGAGTCTAGAGCAGAATGAAGAACACCTGGTGTTGTTGTGAGAGTCTAGAGCAGAATGAAGAACACCTGGTGTTGTTGTGAGAGTCTAGAGCAGAATGAAGAACACCTGGTGTTGTTGTGAGAGTCTAGAGCAGAAATGAAGAACACCTGGTGTTGTTGTGAGACTCTAGAGCAGAATGAAGAACACCTGGTGTTGTTGTGAGAGTCTAGAGCAGAATGAAGAACACCTGGTGTTGTTGTGAGAGTCTAGAGCAGAATGAAGAACACCTGGTGTTGTTGTGAGAGTCTAGAGCAGAATGAAGAACACCTGGTGTTGTTGTGAGAGTCTAGAGCAGAATGAAGAACACCTGGTGTTGTTGTGAGAGTCTAGAGCAGAATGAAGAACACCTGGTGTTGTGTAGGAGACTCTAGAGCAGAATGAAGAACACCTGTTGTGAGAGTCTAGAGCAGAATGAAGAACACCTGGTGTTGTTGTGAGAGTCTAGAGCAGAATGAAGAACACCTGGTGTTGTTGTGAGAGTCTAGAGCAGAATGAAGAACACCTGGTGTTGTTGTGAGAGTCTAGAGCAGAATGAAGAACACCTGGTGTTGTTGTGAGAGTCTAGAGCAGAATGAAGAACACCTGGTGTTGTTGTGAGAGTCTAGAGCAGAATGAAGAACACCTGGTGTTGTTGTGAGAGTCTAGAGCAGAATGAAGAACACCTGGTGTTGTTGTGAGAGTCCCTAGAGCAGAATGAAGAACACCTGGTGTTGTTGTGAGAGTCTAGAGCAGAATGAAGAACACCTGGTGTTGTTGTGAGAGTCTAGAGCAGAATGAAGAACACCTGGTGTTGTTGTGAGAGTCTAGAGCAGAATGAAGAACACCTGGTGTTGTTGTGAGAGTCTAGAGCAGAATGAAGAACACCTGGTGTTGTTGTGAGAGTCTAGAGCAGAATGAAGAACACCTGGTGTTGTTGTGAGAGTCTAGAGCAGAATGAAGAACACCTGGTGTTGTTGTGAGAGTCTAGAGCAGAATGAAGAACACCTGGTGTTGTTGTGAGAGTCTAGAGCAGAATGAAGAACACCTGGTGTTGTTGTGAGAGTCTAGAGCAGAATGAAGAACACCTGGTGTTGTTGTGAGAGTCTAGAGCAGAATGAAGAACACCTGGTGTTGTTGTGAGAGTCTAGAGCAGAATGAAGAACACCTGGTGTTGTTGTGAGAGTCTAGAGCAGAATGAAGAACACCTGGTGTTGTTGTGAGAGTCTAGAGCAGAATGAAGAACACCTGGTGTTGTTGTGAGAGTCTAGAGCAGAATGAAGAACACCTGGTGTTGTTGTGAGAGTCTAGAGCAGAATGAAGAACACCTGGTGTTGTGTGAGAGTCTAGAGAGAATGAAGAACACCTGGTGTTGTTGTGAGAGTCTAGAGCAGAATGAAGAACACCTGGTGTTGTTGTGAGAGTCTAGAGCAGAATGAAGAACACCTAGTGTTGTTGTGAGAGTCTAGAGCAGAATGAAGAACACCTGGTGTTGTTGTGAGAGTCTAGAGCAGAATGAAGAACACCTGGTGTTGTTGTGAGACTCTAGAGCAGAATGAAGAACACCTGGTGTTGTTGTGAGAGTCTAGAGCAGAATGAAGAACACCTGGTGTTGTTGTGAGACCCTAGAGCAGAATGAAGAACACCTGGTGTTGTTGTGAGAGTCTAGAGCAGAATGAAGAACACCTGGTGTTGTTGTGAGAGTCTAGAGCAGAATGAAGAACACCTGGTGTTGTTGTGAGACCCTAGAGCAGAATGAAGAACACCTGGTGTTGTTGTGAGAGTCTAGAGCAGAATGAAGAACACCTGGTGTTGTTGTGAGAGTCTAGAGCAGAATGAAGAACACCTGGTGTTGTTGTGAGAGTCTAGAGCAGAATGAAGAACACCTGGTGTTGTTGTGAGAGTCTAGAGCAGAATGAAGAACACCTGGTGTTGTTGTGAGAGTCTAGAGCAGAATGAAGAACACCTGGTGTTGTTGTGAGAGTCTAGAGCAGAATGAAGAACACCTGGTGTTGTTGTGAGAGTCTAGAGCAGAATGAAGAACACCTGGTGTTGTTGTGAGAGTCTAGAGCAGAATGAAGAACACCTGGTGTTGTTGTGAGAGTCTAGAGCAGAATGAAGAACACCTGGTGTTGTTGTGAGAGTCTAGAGCAGAATGAAGAACACCTGGTGTTGTTGTGAGAGTCTAGAGCAGAATGAAGAACACCTGGTGTTGTTGTGAGAGTCTAGAGCAGAATGAAGAACACCTGGTGTTGTTGTGAGAGTCTAGAGCAGAATGAAGAACACCTGGTGTTGTTGTGAGAGTCTAGAGCAGAATGAAGAACACCTGGTGTTGTTGTGAGAGTCTAGAGCAGAATGAAGAACACCTGGTGTTGTTGTGAGAGTCTAGAGCAGAATGAAGAACACCTGGTGTTGTTGTGAGAGTCTAGAGCAAAATGAAGAACACCTGGTGTTGTTGTGAGAGTCTAGAGCAGAATGAAGAACACCTGGTGTTGTTGTGAGAGTCTAGAGCAGAATGAAGAACACCTGGTGTTGTTGTGAGAGTCTAGAGCAGAATGAAGAACACCTGGTGTTGTTGTGAGAGTCTAGAGCAGAATGAAGAACACCTGGTGTTGTTGTGAGAGTCTAGAGCAGAATGAAGAACACCTGGTGTTGTTGTGAGAGTCTAGAGCAGAATGAAGAACACCTGGTGTTGTTGTGAGACCCTAGAGCAGAATGAAGAACACCTGGTGTTGTTGTGAGAGTCTAGAGCAGAATGAAGAACACCTGGTGTTGTTGTGAGAGTCTAGAGCAGAATGAAGAACACCTGGTGTTGTTGTGAGAGCCTAGAGCAGAATGAAGAACACCTAGTGTTGTTGTGAGAGTCTAGAGCAGAATGAAGAACACCTGGTGTTGTTGTGAGAGTCTAGAGCAAAATGAAGAACACCTGGTGTTGTTGTGAGAGTCTAGAGCAGAATGAAGAACACCTGGTGTTGTTGCTGAGAGTCTAGAGCAGAAATGAAGAACACCTGGTGTTGTTTGAGAACGTCTAGAGCAGAATGAAGAACACCTGGTGTTGTTGTGAGAGTCTAGAGCAGAATGAAGAACACCTGGTGTTGTTGTGAGAGTCTAGAGCAGAATGAAGAACACCTGGTGTTGTTGTGAGAGTCTAGAGCAGAATGAAGAACACCTGGTGTTGTTGTGAGAGTCTAGAGCAGAATGAAGAACACCTGGTGTTGTTGTGAGAGTCTAGAGCAGAATGAAGAACACCTGGTGTTGTTGTGAGAGTCTAGAGCAGAATGAAGAACACCTGGTGTTGTTGTGAGAGTCTAGAGCAGAATGAAGAACACCTGGTGTTGTTGTGAGAGTCTAGAGCAGAATGAAGAACACCTGGTGTTGTTGTGAGACCCTAGAGCAGAATGAAGAACACCTGGTGTTGTTGTGAGAGTCTAGAGCAGAATGAAGAACACCTGGTGTTGTTGTGAGAGTCTAGAGCAGAATGAAGAACACCTGGTGTTGTTGTGAGAGTCTAGAGCAGAATGAAGAACACCTGGTGTTGTTGTGAGAGTCTAGAGCAGAATGAAGAACACCTGGTGTTGTTGTGAGAGTCTAGAGCAGAATGAAGAACACCTGGTGTTGTTGTGAGAGTCTAGAGCAGAATGAAGAACACCTGGTGTTGTTGTGAGAGTCTAGAGCAGAATGAAGAACACCTGGTGTTGTTGTGAGAGTCTAGAGCAGAATGAAGAACACCTGGTGTTGTTGTGAGAGTCTAGAGCAGAATGAAGAACACCTGGTGTTGTTGTGAGAGTCTAGAGCAGAATGAAGAACACCTGGTGTTGTTGTGAGAGTCTAGAGCAGAATGAAGAACACCTGGTGTTGTTGTGAGAGTCTAGAGCAGAATGAAGAACACCTGGTGTTGTTGTGAGAGTCTAGAGCAGAATGAAGAACACCTGGTGTTGTTGTGAGAGTCTAGAGCAGAATGAAGAACACCTGGTGTTGTTGTGAGAGTCTAGAGCAGAATGAAGAACACCTGGTGTTGTTGTGAGAGTCTAGAGCAGAAATGAAGAACACCTGGTGTTGTTGTGAGAGTCTAGAGCAGAATGAAGAACACCTGGTGTTGTTGTGAGAGTCTAGAGCAGAAATGAAGAACACCTAGTGTTGTTGTGAGAGTCTAGAGCAGAATGAAGAACACCTGGTGTTGTTGTGAAAGTCTAGAGCAGAATGAAGAACACCTGGTGTTGTTGTGAGAGTCTAGAGCAGGAATGAAGAACACCTGGTGTTGTTGTGAGAGTCTAGAGCAGAATGAAGAACACCTGGTGTTGTTGTGAGAGTCTAGAGCAGAATGAAGAACACCTGGTGTTGTTGTGAGAGTCTAGAGCAGAATGAAGAACACCTGGTGTTGTTGCTGAGACTCTAGAGCAGAATGAAGAACACCTGGTGTTGTTGTGAGAGTCTAGAGCAGAATGAAGAACACCTGGTGTTGTTGTGAGAGTCTAGAGCAGAATGAAGAACACCTGGTGTTGTTGTGAGAGTCTAGAGCAGAATGAAGAACACCTGGTGTTGTTGTGAGAGTCTAGAGCAGAATGAAGAACACCTGGTGTTGTTGTGAGAGTCTAGAGCAGAATGAAGAACACCTGGTGTTGTTGTGAGAGTCTAGAGCAGAATGAAGAACACCTGGTGTTGTTGTGAGAGTCTAGAGCAGAATGAAGAACACCTGGTGTTGTTGTGAGACCCTAGAGCAGAATGAAGAACACCTGGTGTTGTTGTGAGAGTCTAGAGCAGAATGAAGAACACCTGGTGTTGTTGTGAGAGTCTAGAGCAGAATGAAGAACACCTAGTGTTGTTGTGAGAGTCTAGAGCAGAATGAAGAACACCTGGTGTTGTTGTGAGAGTCTAGAGCAGAATGAAGAACACCTGGTGTTGTTGTGAGAGTCTAGAGCAGAATGAAGAACACCTGGTGTTGTTGCGAGAGTCTAGAGCAGAATGAAGAACACCTGGTGTTGTTGTGAGAGTCTAGAGCAGAATGAAGAACACCTGGTGTTGTTGTGAGAGTCTAGAGCAGAATGAAGAACACCTGGTGTTGTTGTGAGAGTCTAGAGCAGAATGAAGAACACCTGGTGTTGTTGTGAGAGTCTAGAGCAGAATGAAGAACACCTGGTGTTGTTGTGAGAGTCTAGAGCAGAATGAAGAACACCTGGTGTTGTTGTGAGAGTCTAGAGCAGAATGAAGAACACCTGGTGTTGTTGTGAGAGTTAGACAGAATGAAGACACCTGTGTGTTGAGAGTCTAGAGCAGAATGAAGAACACCTGGTGTTGTTGTGGAGAGTCTAGAGCAGAATGAAGAACACCTGGTGTTGTTGTGAGAGTCTAGAGCAGAATGAAGAACACCTGGTGTTGTTGTGAGAGTCTAGAGCAGAATGAAGAACACCTAGTGTTGTTGTGAGAGTCTAGAGCAGAATGAAGAACACCTGGTGTTGTTGTGAGAGTCTAGAGCAGAATGAAGAACACCTGGTGTTGTTGTGAGAGTCTAGAGCAGAATGAAGAACACCTGGTGTTGTTGTGAGAGTCTAGAGCAGAATGAAGAACACCTGGTGTTGTTGTGAGAGTCTAGAGCAGAATGAAGAACACCTGGTGTTGTTGTGAGAGTCTAGAGCAGAATGAAGAACACCTGGTGTTGTTGTGAGAGTCTAGAGCAGAATGAAGAACACCTGGTGTTGTTGTGAGAGTCTAGAGCAGAATGAAGAACACCTGGTGTTGTTGTGAGAGTCTAGAGCAGAATGAAGAACACCTGGTGTTGTTGTGAGAGTCTAGAGCAGAATGAAGAACACCTGGTGTTGTTGTGAGAGTCTAGAGCAGAATGAAGAACACCTGGTGTTGTTGTAGAGAGTCTAGAGCAGAATGAAGAACACCTGGTGTTGTTGTGAGAGTCTAGAGCAGAATGAAGAACACCTGGTGTTGTTGTGAGAGTCTAGAGCAGAATGAAGAACACCTGGTGTTGTTGTGAGAGTCTAGAGCAGAATGAAGAACACCTGGTGTTGTTAGTGAGAGTCTAGAGCAGAATGAAGAACACCTGGTGTTGTTGTGAGACTCTAGAGCAGAATGAAGAACACCTGGTGTTGTTGTGAGAGTCTAGAGCAGAATGAAGAACACCTGGTGTTGTTGTGAGAGTCTAGAGCAGAATGAAGAACACCTGGTGTTGTTGTGAGAGTCTAGAGCAGAATGAAGAACACCTAGTGTTGTTGTGAGAGTCTAGAGCAGAATGAAGAACACCTGGTGTTGTTGTGAGAGTCTAGAGCAGAATGAAGAACACCTGGTGTTGTTGTGAGAGTCTAGAGCAGAATGAAGAACACCTGGTGTTGTTGTGAGAGTCTAGAGCAGAATGAAGAACACCTGGTGTTGTTGTGAGAGTCTAGAGCAGAATGAAGAACACCTGGTGTTGTTGTGAGAGTCTAGAGCAGAATGAAGAACACCTGGTGTTGTTGTGAGAGTCTAGAGCAGAATGAAGAACACCTGGTGTTGTTGTGAGAGTCTAGAGCAGAATGAAGAACACCTGGTGTTGTTGTGAGAGTCTAGAGCAGAATGAAGAACACCTGGTGTTGTTGTGAGAGTCTAGAGCAGAATGAAGAACACCTGGTGTTGTTGTGAGAGTCTAGAGCAGAATGAAGAACACCTGGTGTTGTTGTGAGAGTCTAGAGCAGAATGAAGAACACCTGGTGTTGTTGTGAGAGTCTAGAGCAGAATGAAGAACACCTGGTGTTGTTGTGAGAGTCTAGAGCAGAATGAAGAACACCTGGTGTTGTTGTGAGAGTCTAGAGCAGAATGAAGAACACCTGGTGTTGTTGTGAGAGTCTAGAGCAGAATGAAGAACACCTGGTGTTGTTGTGAGAGTCTAGAGCAGAATGAAGAACACCTGGTGTTGTTGTGAGAGTCTAGAGCAGAATGAAGAACACCTGGTGTTGTTGTGAGAGTCTAGAGCAGAATGAAGAACACCTGGTGTTGTTGTGAGAGTCTAGAGCAGAATGAAGAACACCTGGTGTTGTTGTGAGAGTCTAGAGCAGAATGAAGAACACCTGGTGTTGTTGTGAGAGTCTAGAGCAGAATGAAGAACACCTGGTGTTGTTGTGAGAGTCTAGAGCAGAATGAAGAACACCTGGTGTTGTTGTGAGAGTCTAGAGCAGAATGAAGAACACCTGGTGTTGTTGTGAGAGTCTAGAGCAGAATGAAGAACACCTGGTGTTGTTGTGAGAGTCTAGAGCAGAATGAAGAAACACCTGGTGTTGTTGTGAGAGTCTAGAGCAGAATGAAGAACACCTGGTGTTGTTGTGAGAGTCTAGAGCAGAATGAAGAACACCTGGTGTTGTTGTGAGAGTCTAGAGCAGAATGAAGAACACCTGGTGTTGTTGTGAGAGTCTAGAGCAGAATGAAGAACACCTGGTGTTGTTGTGAGAGTCTAGAGCAGAATGAAGAACACCTGGTGTTGTTGTGAGAGTCTAGAGCAGAATGAAGAACACCTGGTGTTGTTGTGAGAGTCTAGAGCAGAATGAAGAACACCTGGTGTTGTTGTGAGAGTCTAGAGCAGAATGAAGAACACCTGGTGTTGTTGTGAGAGTCCTAGAGCAGAATGAAGAACACCTGGTGTTGTTGTGAGAGTCTAGAGCAGAATGAAGAACACCTGGTGTTGTTGTGAGAGTCTAGAGCAGAATGAAGAACACCTGGTGTTGTTGTGAGAGTCTAGAGCAGAATGAAGAACACCTGGTGTTGTTGTGAGAGTCTAGAGCAGAATGAAGAACACCTGGTGTTGTTGTGAGAGCCTAGAGCAGAATGAAGAACACCTGGTGTTGTTGTGAGAGTCTAGAGCAGAATGAAGAACACCTGGTGTTGTTGTGAGAGTCTAGAGCAGAATGAAGAACACCTGGTGTTGTTGTGAGAGTCCTAGAGCAGAATGAAGAACACCTGGTGTTGTTGTGAGAGTCTAGAGCAGAATGAAGAACACCTGGTGTTGTTGTGAGAGTCTAGAGCAGAATGAAGAACACCTGGTGTTGTTGTGAGAGTCTAGAGCAGAATGAAGAACACCTGGTGTTGTTGTGAGAGTCTAGAGCAGAATGAAGAACACCTGGTGTTGTTGTGAGAGTCTAGAGCAGAATGAAGAACACCTGGTGTTGTTGTGAGAGTCTAGAGCAGAATGAAGAACACCTGGTGTTGTTGTGAGAGTCTAGAGCAGAATGAAGAACACCTGGTGTTGTTGTGAGAGTCTAGAGCAGAATGAAGAACACCTGGTGTTGTTGTGAGACCCTAGAGCAGAATGAAGAACACCTGGTGTTGTTGTGAGAGTCTAGAGCAGAATGAAGAACACCTGGTGTTGTTGTGAGAGTCTAGAGCAGAATGAAGAACACCTGGTGTTGTTGTGAGACCCTAGAGCAGAATGAAGAACACCTGGTGTTGTTGTGAGAGTCTAGAGCAGAATGAAGAACACCTGGTGTTGTTGTGAGAGTCTAGAGCAGAATGAAGAACACCTGGTGTTGTTGTGAGAGTCTAGAGCAGAATGAAGAACACCTGGTGTTGTTGTGAGAGTCTAGAGCAGAATGAAGAACACCTGGTGTTGTTGTGAGAGTCTAGAGCAGAATGAAGAACACCTGGTGTTGTTGTGAGAGTCTAGAGCAGAATGAAGAACACCTGGTGTTGCTGTGAGAGTCTAGAGCAGAATGAAGAACACCTGGTGTTGTTGTGAGAGTCTAGAGCAGAATGAAGAACACCTGGTGTTGTTGTGAGAGTCTAGAGCAGAATGAAGAACACCTGGTGTTGTTGTGAGAGTCTAGAGCAGAATGAAGAACACCTGGTGTTGTTGCTGAGAGTCTAGAGCAGAATGAAGAACACCTGAGTGTTGTTGTGAGAGTCTAGAGCAGAATGAAGAACACCTGGTGTTGTTGTGAGAGCCTAGAGCAGAATGAAGAACACCTGGTGTTGTTGTGAGAGTCTAGAGCAGAATGAAGAACACCTGGTGTTGTTGTGAGAGTCTAGAGCAGAAATGAAGAACACCTGGTGTTGTTGTGAGAGTCTAGAGCAGAATGAAGAACACCTGGTGTTGTTGTGAGAGTCTAGAGCAGAATGAAGAACACCTGGTGTTGTTGTGAGAGTCTAGAGCAGAATGAAGAACACCTGGTGTTGTTGTGAGAGTCTAGAGCAGAATGAAGAACACCTGGTGTTGTTGTGAGAGTCTAGAGCAGAATGAAGAACACCTGGTGTTGTTGTGAGAGTCTAGAGCAGAATGAAGAACACCTGGTGTTGTTGTGAGAGTCTAGAGCAGAATGAAGAACACCTGGTGTTGTTGTGAGAGTCTAGAGCAGAATGAAGAACACCTGGTGTTGTTGTGAGAGTCTAGAGCAGAATGAAGAACACCTGGTGTTGTTGTGAGAGTCTAGAGCAGAATGAAGAACACCTGGTGTTGTTGTGAGAGTCTAGAGCAGAATGAAGAACACCTGGTGTTGTTGTGAGAGTCTAGAGCAGAATGAAGAACACCTGGTGTTGTTGTGAGAGTCTAGAGCAGAATGAAGAACACCTGGTGTTGTTGTGAGAGCCTAGAGCAGAATGAAGAACACCTGGTGTTGTTGTGAGAGCCTAGAGCAGAATGAAGAACACCTGGTGTTGTTGGGAGAGTCTAGAGCAGAATGAAGAACACCTGGTGTTGTTGTGAGAGTCTAGAGCAGAATGAAGAACACCTGGTGTTGTTGTGAGAGTCTAGAGCAGAATGAAGAACACCTAGTGTTGTTGTGAGAGTCTAGAGCAGAATGAAGAACACCTGGTGTTGTTGTGAGAGTCTAGAGCAAAATGAAGAACACCTGGTGTTGTTGTGAGAGTCTAGAGCAGAATGAAGAACACCTGGTGTTGTTGTGAGAGTCTAGAGCAGAATGAAGAACACCTGGTGTTGTTGTGAGAGTCTAGAGCAGAAATGAAGAACACCTGGTGTTGTTGTGAGAGTCTAGAGCAGAATGAAGAACACCTGGTGTTGTTGTGAGAGTCTAGAGCAGAATGAAGAACACCTGGTGTTGTTGTGAGAGTCTAGAGCAGAATGAAGAACACCTGGTGTTGTTGTGAGAGTCTAGAGCAGAATGAAGAACACCTGGTGTTGTTGTGAGAGTCTAGAGCAGAATGAAGAACACCTGGTGTTGTTGTGAGAGTCTAGAGCAGAATGAAGAACACCTGGTGTTGTTGTGAGAGTCTAGAGCAGAACGAAGAACACCTGGTGTTGTTGTGAGAGTCTAGAGCAGAATGAAGAACACCTGGTGTTGTTGTGAGAGTCTAGAGCAGAATGAAGAACACCTAGTGTTGTTGTGAGAGTCTAGAGCAGAATGAAGAACACCTGGTGTTGTTGTGAGAGTCTAGAGCAGAATGAAGAACACCTGGTGTTGTTGTGAGAGTCTAGAGCAGAATGAAGAACACCTGGTGTTGTTGTGAGAGTCTAGAGCAGAATGAAGAACACCTGGTGTTGTTGTGAGAGTCTAGAGCAGAATGAAGAACACCTGGTGTTGTTGTGAGAGTCTAGAGCAGAATGAAGAACACCTGGTGTTGTTGTGAGAGTCTAGAGCAGAATGAAGAACACCTGGTGTTGTTGTGAGACCCTAGAGCAGAATGAAGAACACCTGGTGTTGTTGTGAGAGTCTAGAGCAGAATGAAGAACACCTGGTGTTGTTGTGAGAGTCTAGAGCAGAATGAAGAACACCTAGTGTTGTTGTGAGAGTCTAGAGCAGAATGAAGAACACCTGGTGTTGTTGTGAGAGTCTAGAGCAGAATGAAGAACACCTGGTGTTGTTGTGAGAGTCTAGAGCTAAATGAAGAACACCTAGTGTTGTTGTGAGAGTCTAGAGCAGAATGAAGAACACCTGGTGTTGTTGTGAGAGTCTAGAGCAGAATGAAGAACACCTGGTGTTGTTGTGAGAGTCTAGAGCAGAATGAAGAACACCTGGTGTTGTTGTGAGAGTCTAGAGCAGAATGAAGAACACCTGGTGTTGTTGTGAGAGTCTAGAGCAGAATGAAGAACACCTGGTGTTGTTGTCGAGAGTCTAGAGCAGAATGAAGAACACCTGGTGTTGTTGTGAGACTCTAGAGCAGAATGAAGAACACCTGGTGTTGTTGTGAGAGTCTAGAGCAGAATGAAGAACACCTGGTGTTGTTGTGAGAGTCTAGAGCAGAATGAAGAACACCTGGTGTTGTTGTGAGAGTCTAGAGCAGAATGAAGAACACCTGGTGTTGTTGTGAGAGTCTAGAGCAGAATGAAGAACACCTGGTGTTGTTGTGAGAGTCTAGAGCAGAATGAAGAACACCTGGTGTTGTTGTGAGAGTCTAGAGCAGAACGAAGAACACCTGGTGTTGTTGTGAGAGTCTAGAGCAGAATGAAGAACACCTGGTGTTGTTGTGAGAGTCTAGAGCAGAATGAAGAACACCTGGTGTTGTTGTGAGAGTCTAGAGCAGAAATGAAGAACACCTAGTGTTGTTGTGAGAGTCTAGAGCAGAATGAAGAACACCTGGTGTTGTTGTGAGAGTCTAGAGCAGAATGAAGAACACCTGGTGTTGTTGTGAGAGTCTAGAGCAGAATGAAGAACACCTGGTGTTGTTGTGAGAGTCTAGAGCAGAATGAAGAACACCTGGTGTTGTTGTGAGAGTCTAGAGCAGAATGAAGAACACCTGGTGTTGTTGTGAGAGTCTAGAGCAGAATGAAGAACACCTGGTGTTGTTGTGAGAGTCTAGAGCAGAATGAAGAACACCTGGTGTTGTTGTGAGACCCTAGAGCAGAATGAAGAACACCTGGTGTTGTTGTGAGAGTCTAGAGCAGAATGAAGAACACCTGGTGTTGTTGTGAGAGCTGTCGCCATGACATTACACCTTATCCCGGTAAGACTAGCTGTCGCCATGACATTACACCTTATCCCGGTAAGACTAGCTGTCGCCATGACATTACACCTTATCCCGGTAAGACTAGCTGTCGCCATGACATTACACCTTATCCCAGTAAAGACTAGCTGTCGCCATGACATTACACCTTATCCCGGTAAGACTAGCTGTCGCCATGACATTACACCTTATCCCAGTAAGACTAGCTGTCGCCATGACATTACACCTTATCCCAGTAAGACTAGCTGTCGCCATGACATTACACCTTATCCCGGTAAGACTAGCTGTCGCCATGACATTACACCTTATCCCGGTAAGACTAGCTGTCGCCATGACATTACACCTTATCCCAGTAAGACTAGCTGTCGCCATGACATTACACCTTATCCCGGTAAGACTAGCTGTCGCCATGACATTACACCTTATCCCAGTAAGACTAGCTGTCGCCATGACATTACACCTTATCCCGGTAAGACTAGCTGTCGCCATGACATTACACCTTATCCCGGTAAGACTAGCTGTCGCCATGACATTACACCTTATCCCAGTAAGACTAGCTGTCGCCATGACATTACACCTTATCCCAGTAAGACTAGCTGTCGCCATGACATTACACTTATCCCGGTAAGACTAGCTGTCGCCATGACATTACACCTTATCCCGGTAAGACTAGCTGTCGCCATGACATTACACCTTATCCCAGTAAGACTAGCTGGTCGCCATGACATTACACCTTATCCCGTAAGACTAGCTGTCGCCATGACATTACACCTTATCCCGGTAAGACTAGCTGTCGCCATGACATTACACCTTATCCCGGGTAAGACTAGCTGTCGCCATGACATTACACCTTATCCCAGTAAGACTAGCTGTCGCCATGACATTACACCTTATCCCGGGTAAGACTAGCTGTCGCCATGACATTACACCTTATCCCAGTAAGACTAGCTGTCGCCATGACATTACACCTTATCCCGGTAAGACTAGCTGTCGCCATGACATTACACCTTATCCCGGGTAAGACTAGCTGTCGCCATGACATTACACCTTATCCCAGTAAGACTAGCTGTCGCCATGACATTACACCTTATCCCGGTAAGACTAGCTGTCGCCATGACAGTACACCTTATCCCGGTAAGACTAGCTGTCGCCATGACATTACACCTTATCCCAGTAAGACTAGCTGTCGCCATGACATTACACCTTATCCGGTAAGACTAGCTGTCGCCATGACAGTACACCTTATCCCGGTAAGACTAGCTGTCGCCATGACATTACACCTTATCCCAGTAAGACTAGCTGTCGCCATCACATTACACCTTATCCTGGTAAGACTAGCTGTCGCCATGACATTACACCTTATCCCGGTAAGACTAGCTGTCGCCATGACATTACACCTTATCCCAGTAAAGACTAGCTGTCGCCATTGACACCTTATTGACCTCTGACTTGGAACCAACCAAAATGAATACATAAACATTGAATAGATATTCCTGCAGTGGCAGGTGGAAGCGTAACTAACCCTGCTCCACGTGATGTAGTACGTCATTATCAGGGGACCCGCTTTGGCTATCGAGCACTACTTTCACAACATTAAAGGTTCTGCACAGTCATCCTATTTCCTAAGTTAAAATAGCCTTTGATTGACCACAACATTAAAGGTTCTGCACAGTCATCCTATTTCCTAAGTTAAAATAGCCTTTTGAATGACCACAACATTAAAGGTTCTGCACAGTCATCCTATTTCCTAAGTTAAAATAGCCTTTGAATGACCACAACATTAAAGGTTCTGCACAGTCATCCTATTTCCTAAGTTAAAATAGCCTTTGATTGACCACAACATTAAAGGTTCTGCACAGTCATCCTATTTCCTAAGTTAAAAATAGCCTTTTGAATGACCACAACATTAAAGGTTCTGCACAGTCATCCTATTTCCTAAGTTAAAATAGCCTTTGAATGACCACAACATTAAAGGTTCTGCACAGTCATCCTATTTCCTAAGTGTTCAAGCTATTAAAATGCATCCAAATTGAAGACATTGTACCTTTTCTCTCGTGTTTAACTATCAGGAGGCCTGAAAGATCAGGCTGAGTGGGAGGGGAGAGGATATTCGTGAGCTCGCCTTGACTGACAGATTATATTAAACTTCGGACACTTTGGAACTCTCCATGTTCTCTATAAAGCCACCCTACATTCAGTCCTACCCCTATGCTGCTTCCTTCACTTGTTCTTCTCCTGATGTGATAACATCTAGACTCAGTAACGGTTCTCCTGATGTGATAACATCTAGACTCAGTAACTGTTCTCCTGATGTGATAACATCTAGACTCAGTAACTGTTCTCCTGATGTGATAACATCTAGACTCAGTAACTGTTCTTCTCCTGATGTGAGAACATCTAGACTCAGTAACTGTTCTTCTCCTGATGTGATAACATCTAGACTCAGTAACTGTTCTTCACCTGATGTGATAACATCTAGACTCAGTAACTGTTCTTCTCCTGATGTGATAACATCTAGACTCAGTAACTGTTCTTCTCCTGATGTGATAACATATAGACTCAGTAACTGTTCTTCTCCTGATGTGAGAACATCTAGACTCAGTAACTGTTCTTCTCCTGATGTGAGAACATCTAGACTCAGTAACTGTTCTTCTCCTGATGTGATAACATCTAGACTCAGTAACTGTTCTTCTCCTGATGTGATAACATCTAGACTCAGTAACTGTTCTTCTCCTGATGTGAGAACATCTAGACTCAGTAACTGTTCTTCTCCTGATGTGAGAACATCTAGACTCAGTAACTGTTCTTCTCCTGATGTGATAACATCTAGACTCAGTAACAGTTATTCTCCTGATGTGATAACATCTAGACTCAGTAACTGTTCTTCTCCTGATGTGAGAACATCTAGACTCAGTAACTGTTCTTCTCCTGATGTGAGAACATCTAGACTCAGTAACTGTTCTTCTCCTGATGTGATAACATCTAGACTCAGTAACTGTTCTTCTCCTGATGTGAGAACATCTAGACTCAGTAACTGTTCTTCTCCTGATGTGAGAACATCTAGACTCAGTAACTGTTCTTCTCCTGATGTGATAACATCTAGACTCAGTAAATGTTCTTCTCCTGATGTGATAACATCTAGACTCAGTAACAGTTCTTCTCCTGATGTGATAACATCTAGACTCAGTAACTGTTCTTCTCCTGATGTGATAACATCTAGACTCAGTAACTGTTCTTCTCCTGATGCTGATAACATCTAGACTCAGTAACTGTTCTTCTCCTGATGTGATAACATCTAGACTCAGTAACTGTTCTTCTCCTGATGTGAGAACATCTACTCAGTAACTGTTCTTCTCCTGATGTCATAACATCTAGACTCAGTAACTGTTCTCCTGATGTCATAACATCTAGACTCAGTAACTGTTCTTCTCCTGATGTGATAACATCTAGACTCAGTAACTGTTCTTCTCCTGATGTGATAACATCTAGACTCAGTAACTGTTCTTCTCCTGATGTGATAACATCTAGACTCAGTAACTGTTCTTCTCCTGATGTGAGAACATCTAGACTCAGTAACTGTTCTTCTCCTGATGTGAGAACATCTAGACTCAGTAACTGTTCTTCTCCTGATGTCATAACATCTAGACTCAGTAACTGTTCTTCTCCTGATGTGATAACATCTAGACTCAGTAACTGTTCTTCTCCTGATGTGATAACATCTAGACTCAGTAACTGTTCTTCTCCTGATGTGAGAACATCTAGACTCAGTAACTGTTCTTCTCCTGATGTCATAACATCTAGACTCAGTAACTGTTCTCCTGATGTCATAACATCTAGACTCAGTAACTGTTCTTCTCCTGATGTCATAACATCTAGACTCAGTAACTGTTCTCCTGATGTCATAACATCTAGACTCAGTAACTGTTCTTCTCCTGATGTGATAACATCTAGACTCAGTAACTGTTCTTCTCCTGATGTGATAACATCTAGACTCAGTAACTGTTCTTCTCCTGATGTCATAACATCTAGACTCAGTAACTGTTCTTCTCCTGATGTGATAACATCTAGACTCAGTAACTGTTCTTCTCCTGATGTGATAACATCTAGACTCAGTAACTGTTCTTCTCCTGATTTGATAACATCTAGACTCAGTAACTGTTCTTCTCCTGATGTGAGAACATCTAGACTCAGTAACTGTTCTTCTCCTGATGTCATAACATCTAGACTCAGTAACTGTTCTCCTGATGTCATAACATCTAGACTCAGTAACTGTTCTTCTCCTGATGTGATAACATCTAGACTCAGTAACTGTTCTTCTCCTGATGTGATAACATCTAGACTCAGTAACTGTTCTTCTCCTGATGTGATAACATCTAGACTCAGTAACTGTTCTTCTCCTGATGTGATAACATCTAGACTCAGTAACTGTTCTTCTCCTGATGGGAGAACATCTAGACTCAGTAACTGTTCTTCTCCTGATGGGAGAACATCTAGACTCAGTAACTGTTCTTCTCCTGATGTGATAACATATAGACTCAGTAACTGTTCTTCTCCTGATGTGATAACATCTAGACTCAGTAACTGTCCTTCTCCTGATGTGATAACATCTAGACTCAGTAACTGTTCTTCTCCTGATGTGAGAACATCTAGACTCAGTAACTGTTCTTCTCCTGATGTGATAACATCTAGACTCAGTAACTGTTCTTCTCCTGATGTGATAACATCTAGACTCAGTAACTGTCCTTCTCCTGATGTGATAACATCTAGACTCAGTAACTGTTCTTCTCCTGATGTGATAACATCTAGACTCAGTAACTGTTCTTCTCCTGATGTGATAACATCTAGACTCAGTAACTGTTCTTCTCTGATGTGATAACATCTAGACTCAGTAACTGTTCTTCTCCCTGATGTGATAACATCTAGACTCAGTAACTGTTCTCTTGATGTGATAACATCTAGACTCAGTAACTGTCCTTCTCCTGATGTGATAACATCTAGACTCAGTAACTGTTCTTCTCCTGATGTGATAACATCTAGACTCAGTAACTGTTCTTCTCCTGATGTGATAACATCTAGACTCAGTAACTGTTCTTCTCTTGATGTGATAACATCTAGACTCAGTAACTGTTCTTCTCCTGATGTGATAACATCTAGACTCAGTAACTGTTCTTCTCCTGATGTGATAACATCTAGACTCAGTAACTGTTCTCCTGATGTGAGAACATCTAGACTCAGTAACTGTTCTTCTCCTGATGTGAGAACATCTAGACTCAGTAACTGTTCTTCTCCTGATGTGATAACATCTAGACTCAGTAACTGTTCTTCTCCTGATGTGATAACATCTAGACTCAGTAACTGTTCTTCTCCTGATGTTGATAACATCTAGACTCAGTAACTGTTCTTCTCCTGATGTGATAACATCTAGACTCAGTAACTGTTCTTCTCCTGATGTGATAACATCTAGACTCAGTAACTGTTCTTCTCCTGATGTGATAACATCTAGACTCAGTAACTGTTCTTCTCCTGATGTGATAACATCTAGACTCAGTAACTGTTCTTCTCCTGATGTGAGAACATCTAGACTCAGTAACTGTTCTTCTCCTGATGTGATAACATCTAGACTCAGTAACTGTTCTTCTCCTGATGTGATAACATCTAGACACAGTAACTGTTCTTCTCCTGATATAATAACATCTAGACTCAGTAACTGTTCTCCTGATGTGATAACATCTAGACTCAGTAACTGTTCTTCTCCTGATGTGATAACATCTAGACTCAGTAACTGTTATTCTCTTGATGTCATTACATCTAGACTCAGTAACTGTTCTTCTCCTGATGTGATAACATCTAGACTCAGTAACTGTTCTTCTCCTGATGTGATAACATCTAGACTCAGTAACTGTTCTTCTCCTGATGTGATAACATCTAGACTCAGTAACTGTTCTTCTCCTGATGTGATAACATCTAGACTCAGTAACTGTTCTCCTGATGTGATAACATCTAGACTCAGTAACTGTTCTTCTCCTGATGTGATAACATCTAGACTCAGTAACTGTTTTATTCCCTTGATGCCATTACATCTAGACTCAGTAACTGTTCTTCTCCTGATGTGATAACATCTAGACTCAGTAACTGTTCTTCTCCTGTTGTGATAACATCTAGACTCAGTAACTGTTCTTCTCCTGATGTGATAACATCTAGACTCAGTAACTGTTCTTCTCCTGATGTGATAACATCTAGACTCAGTAACTGTTCTTCTCCTTATGTGATAACATCTAGACTCAGTAACTGTTCTTCTCCTGATGTGATAACATCTAGACTCAGTAACTGTTCTTCTCCTGATGTGAGAACATCTAGACTCAGTAACTGTTCTTCTCCTGATGTGATAACATCTAGACTCAGTAACTGTTCTTCTCCTGATGTGATAACATCTAGACTCAGTAACTGTTCTTCTCCTGATATAATAACATCTAGACTCAGTAACTGTTCTCTGATGTGATAACATCTAGACTCAGTAACTGTTCTTCTCCTGATGTGATAACATCTAGACTCAGTAACTGTTATTCTCTTGATGTCATTACATCTAGACTCAGTAACTGTTCTTCTCCTGATGTGATAACATCTAGACTCAGTAACTGTTCTTCTCCTGATGTGATAACATCTAGACTCAGTAACTGTTCTTCTCCTGATGTGATAACATCTAGACTCAGTAACTGTTCTTCTCCTGATGTGATAACATCTAGACTCAGTAACTGTTCTTCTCCTGATGTGATAACATCTAGACTCAGTAACTGTTCTTCCCTGATGTGATAACATCTAGACTCAGTAACTGTTCTTCTCCTGATGTGATAACATCTAGACTCAGTAACTGTTCTTCTCCTGATGTGATAACATCTAGACTCAGTAACTGTTCTCCTGATGTGATAACATCTAGACTCAGTAACTGTTCTTCTCCTGATGTGATAACATCTAGACTCAGTAACTGTTCTTCTCTTGATGACATTACATCTAGACTCAGTAACTGTCCTTCTCCTGATGTGATAACATCTAGACTCAGTAACTGTTCTTCTCCTGATGTGATAACATCTAGACCCAGTAACTGTTCTCCTGATGTGATAACATCTAGACTCAGTAACTGTTCTTCTCCTGATGTGATAACATCTAGACTCCAGTAACTGTTCTTCTCCTGATGTGATAACATCTAGACTCAGTAACTGTTCTTCTCCTGATGTGATAACATCTAGACTCAGTAACTGTTCTTCTCCTGATGTGATAACATCTAGACTCAGTAACTGTTCTTCTCCTGATGTGATAACATCTAGACTCAGTAACTGTTCTCCCTGATGTGATAACATCTAGACTCAGTAACTGTTCTTCTCCTGATGTGATAACATCTAGACTCAGTAACTGTTCTTCTCCTGATGTGATAACATCTAGACTCAGTAACTGTTCTTCTCTGATGTGATAACATCTAGACTCAGTAACTGTTCTTCTCCTGATGTGATAACATCTAGACTCAGTAACTGTTCTTCCTGATGTGATAACATCTAGACTCAGTAACTGTTCTTCTCCTGATGTGATAACATCTAGACTCAGTAACTGTTCTTCTCCTGATGTGATAACATCTAGACTCAGTAACTGTTCTTCTCCTGATGTGAGAACATCTAGACTCAGTAACTGTTCTTCTCCCTGATGTGATAACATCTAGACTCAGTAACTGTTCTTCTCCTGATGTGATAACATCTAGACTCAGTAACTGTTCTTCTCCTGATGTGATAACATCTAGACTCAGTAACTGTTCTTCTCCTGATGTGATAACATCTAGACTCAGTAACTGTTCTTCTCCTGATGTGATAACATCTAGACTCAGTAACTGTTCTTCTCCTGATGTGATAACATCTAGACTCAGTAACTGTTCTTCTCCTGATGTGACAACATCTAGACTCAGTAACTGTTCTTCTCCTGATGTGATAACATCTAGACTCAGTAACTGTTCTTCTCCTGATGTGATAACATCTAGACTCAGTAACTGTTCTTCTCCTGATGTGATAACATCTAGACTCAGTAACTGTTCTTCTCCTGATGTGATAACATCTAGACTCAGTAACTGTTCTTCTCCTGATGTGACAACATCTAGACTCAGTAACACGTTTTAAAGTGTTGTTGTGTACTGTTTTCTACCTTTTTCCACCTGTGTAATGCTGTCCTCTGGGGTTCAGACTGAATGCTGTGGTAGACCCACTCCAATTTGCATACCGCCCCAACAGATCCACAGATGATGCAATCTCTATGGCGCTCCACACTGCCCTTTCCCACCTGGACAAGAGGAACAACTACGTGAGAATGCTATTCATTGACTACAGCTCAGCGTTCAACACCATAGTGCCCTCAAAGCTCATCACTAAGCTAAGGACCCTGGGACTAAACACCTCCCTCTGCAACTGGATCCTGGACTTCCCTGACGGGCTGCACCCCCAGGTGGTAAGGGTAGGTAACAACACATCCGCCACGCTGATCCTCAACACGGGGCCCCTCGGGGGTGCGTGCTCAGTCCCCTCCTGTACTCCCTGTTCACCCATGACTGCATGGCCAGGCACGACTCCAACACCATCATTAAGTTTGCCGACTGACACAACAGTGGTAGGCCTGATTACCGACAACGAGGAGACAGCCTAAGGGAGGAGGTCAGAGACCTGGCCGTGTGGTGCCAGGATAACAACCTCTCCCTCAACGTGACCAAGACAAAGGGAGATGATTGTGGACTACAGGAAAAAGAAGAGGACCGAGCACGCCCCATTCTCATCGACGGGTCTGTAGTGGAACAGGTTGAGAGCTTCAAGTTCCTTGGTGTCCACATCACCAACGAACAATCATGGTCCAAACACACCAAGACAGTCGTGAAGAGGGCACGACAAAACCTATTCATTTTACATTTACATTTTAGTCATTTAGCAGACGCTCTTATCCAGAGCGACTTACAGTTAGTGAATACATATATATTTTTTTTATACTGGCCCCCGTGGGAATCGAACCCACAACCCTGGCGTTGCAAACGCCATGCTCTATCAACTGAGCTACATCCCTGCCGGCCATTCCCTCCCCTACCCTGGACGACGCTGGGCCAATTGTGCGCCGCCCATGAGTCTCCCGGTCGCGGCCGGCCTGCGACAGAGCCCCGGATTCGAATCAGGATCTCTAGTGGCCCAGTTAGCACTGCTATGCAGTGCCTTGACCACTGCGCCACTCAGAGTGGCGCAGTGGTTCCCTTAGGTTAGTATTCCCCCTAAGGAGACTGAAAAGATTTGGCATGGGTCCTCAGATCCTCAAAAGGTTCTACAGCTGCACCATCGAGAGCATCCTGACTGGTTGCATCACTGCCTGGTATGGCAACTGCTCTATGTCCCAGGTTAGTAATAAGAGTTAATATGGTGCTCTATGTCCCAGGTTAGTAATAATAGTTCAACATGGTGCTCTATGTCCCAGGTTAGTAATAATAGTTAATATGGTGCTCTATGTCCCAGGTTAGTAATAATAGTTCATATGGTGCTCTATGTCCCAGGTTAGTAATAATAGTTAATATGGTGCTCTATGTCCCAGGTTAGGTAATAATAGTTCACATGGTGCTCTATGTCCCAGGTTAGTAATAATAGTTAATATGGTGCTCTATGTCCCAGGTTAGTAATAATAGTTAATATGGTGCTCTATGTCCCAGGTTAGTAATAATAGTTCACATGGTGCTCTATGTCCCAGGTTAGTAATAATAGTTAATATGGTGCTCTATGTCCCAGGTTAGTAATAATAGTTAATATGGTGCTCTATGTCCCAGGTTAGTAATGTAGTTCACATGGTGCTCTATGTCCCAGGTTAGTAATAATAGTTAATATGGTGCTCTATGTCCCAGGTTAGTAATAAGTTAATATGGTGCTCTATGTCCCAGGTTAGTAATAATAGTTAATATGGTGCTCTATGTCCCAGGTTAGTAATAATAGTTAATATGGTGCCTCTATGTCCCAGGTTAGTAATAATAGTTAATATGGTGCTCTATGTCCCAGGTTAGTAATAATAGTTAATATGGTGCTCTATGTCCCAGGTTAGTAATAATAGTTCATCATGGTGCTCTAGTGTCCCAGGTTAGTAATAATAGTTCATTTGGTGCTCTTCGATGTCCCAGGTTTGATTAATAATTCCTTTAATCTTTACTTAAAGTCAGATGGTTATATGTTATATTATGTATAAAAGTATATGTATGGATTGTGCTATTTTGATTTCATTAAAACAATTGTAATTGTTGGAGTTCAGGTCTTTGACGTGATTGATTGGGTGATTTAGGTGCATTCTTGTCAAATAAATATGCTTTATCATCCATGATTATGGATACATTCTGCAATGAGGTAATCTGGTTTTTGAATCTGCAACAGAACACGTGAACCAGTTAGTTCTGAATTGCTTTAACCAGCAGTGCATTTCTGACACCATGAATTGAAATAAATTTGACCTTGTTCATGTAGTTGGGCTGAAATGATA
>NW_025535945.1:67500-74565 GCF_020615455.1 Coregonus clupeaformis | reverse complement strand
GCCACAATACAGAGGGAGAGAGGGCCAGGTTGGGGTGTTAGAGAGAGAGGGAGAGAGGGCTAGTGGTTGGGGTGTTAGAGAGAGAGGGAGAGAGGGCTAGTGGTTGGGGTGTTAGAGAGAGGGGAGAGAGGGGCTAGTGGTTGGGGTGTGAGAGGGAGAGAGGGGCTCATTAGTGGTCAGTTAGAGAGAGGGAGGAGGGGAGCCAGTGGTTGGGTTTGTAAGAGAGAGAGGGAGAGAGGGGCTAGTGGTTAGGTGTTAGAGAGAGAGAGGGAGAGAGGGGCTAGTGGTTGGGTTGTTAGAGAGAGAGGGAGAGAGTGGTTGGTGGTTAGTGAGAGCAGGGGAGAGAGGGGCTACGTGGTTGGGGGTGTTAGGAGAGAGAGGAGAGAGGGGCTAGGTGGTTAGGGGGCATAGGAGAGAGAGGGGAGAGAGGGGCTTTAGTGGTTGGGGTGATAGAGAGAGAGGGAGAGAGAGGGACTCAGTGAAGTTGGGGTGTTAGAGAGAGAGGGGAGAGAGGGGCATGGTGGTGGTGTTAAGAGAGAGGGAGAGAGGGGGCTAGTGGTTGGGGTGTTAGAGAGAGAGGGAGAGAGGGCTAGTGGTTGGGGTGTTAGAGAGAGAGGGGAGAGAGGGGCTAGTGGTTGGGGTGTTAGAGAGAGAGGGGAGAGAGGGGCTAGTGGTTGGGGTGTTAGAGAGAGAGGGGAGAGAGGGGGCTAGTGGTTGAGGTGTTAGAGAGAGAGGGGAGAGGGGCAGTGTTAAAGAGAGAGAGGGAGAGAGGGGGCTAGTGGTTGGGGTGTTAGAGAGAGAGGGGAGAGAGGGGCTAGTGGTTGGGGTGTTAGAGAGAGAGGGGAGAGAGGGGCTAGTGGTTGGGGTGTTAGAGAGAGAGGGAGAGAGGGGCTAGTGGTTGGGGTGTTAGAGAGAGAGGGGAGAGAGGCTAGTGGTTGGGGTGTTAGAGAGAGAGGGGAGAGAGGCTAGGTTGGTGTTAGAGAGAAGGGGCTAGTGGTTGGGGTGTTAGAGAGAGAGGGGAGAGGGGCTAGTGGTTGGGGTGTTAGAGAGAGAGGGAGAGAGGGGCTAGTGGTTGGGGTGTTAGAGAGGGAGAGAGGGGCTAGTGGTTGGGGTGTTAGAGAGAGAGGGAGAGAGGGGCTAGTGGTTGGGGTGTTAGAGAGAGAGGGAGAGAGGGGGCTAGTGGTTGGGTGTTAGAGAGAGAGGGAGAGAGGGGGCTAGTGGTTGGGGTGTTAGAGAGAGAGGGAGAGAGGGCTAGTGGTTGGGGTGTTAGAGAGAGAGGGGCTAGTGGTTGGGGTGTTAGAGAGAGAGGGAGAGGGCCAGTGTCAGTTGTTAGAGAAGAGACTGGTTTAGGGTGTTAGAGAGGGAGAGAGGGCTAGGGTGCTAGAGAGAGGGAGAGGGCTGGTGGTTGGGGTGTTAGCAGAGAGAGAGGGGAGAGAGGGGCTAGTGGTTGGGGTGTTAGAGAGAGAGGGGAGAGAGGCTAGTGGTTGGGGTGTTAAAGAGAGAGAGAGGGGCTAGTGGTTGGGTGTTAGAGAGAGAGGGAGAGAGGGGCTAGTGGTTGGGGTGTTAGAGAGAGAGGGAGAGAGGGGCTAGTGGTTGGGGTGTTAGAGAGAGAGGGAGAGAGGGGGCTAGTGGTTGGTGTTAGAGAGAGAGGGAGAGAGGGGCTAGTGGTTGGGGTGTTAGAGAGAGAGAGGAGAGAGGGCTAGTGGTTGGGGTGTTAGAGAGAGGGAGAGAGGGGCTAGTGGTTGGGGTGTTAGAGAGAGAGGGAGAGAGGGGCCAGTGGTTGGGTGTTAGAGAGAGGGAGAGAGGGGCTAGTGGTTGGGGTGTTAGAGAGAGAGAGGGAGAGAGGCTAGTGGTTGGGGTGTTAGAGAGAGGGAGAGAGGCTAGTGGTTGGGGTGTTAGAGAGAGAGGGAGAGAGGGGCTAGTGGTTGGGGGTGTTAGAGAGAGAGGGGGAGAGGGGCTAGTGGTTGGGGTGTTAGAGAGAGAAGGGAGAGAGGGGGCTAGTGGTTGGGGTGTTAGGAGAGAGGGAGAGAGGGGCTAGTGGTGTTAGAGAGAGAGGGAGAGAGGGGCTAGTGGTTGGGGTGTTAGAGAGAGAGGAGAGAGGGGCTAGTGGTTGGGGTGTTAGAGAGAGAGGAGAGAGGGGCTAGTGGTTGGGGTGTTAGAGAGAGAGGGGAGAGAGGGGGACTAGTGGTTGGGGTGTTAGAGAGAGAGGGGAGAGAGGGGGCTAGTGGTTAGTGTTAGAGAGAGAGGGAGAGAGGGGCTAGTGGTTGGGGTGTTAGAGAGAGAGGGAGAGAGGGGCTAGTGGTTGGGGTGTTAGAGAGAGGGAGAGAGGGGGCTAGTGGTTGGGGTGTTAGAGAGAGGGGAGAGAGGGGCTAGTGGTTGGGGTGTTAGAGAGAGGGAGAGAGGGGCTAGCTGGTTGGGGTGTTAGAGAGAAGGAGAGAGGGGCTAGTGGTTGGGGTGTTAGAGAGAGAGGGGAGAGAGGGGCTAGTGGTTGGGGTGTTAGAGAGAGAGAGGAGAGGGGCTAGTGGTTGGGGTGTTAGAGAGAGGGGGAGAGAGGGGCTAGTGGTTGGGGTGTTAGAGAGAGAGAGGAGAGAGGGGGCTAGTGGTTGGGGTGTTAGAGAGAGAGGGAGAGAGGGGGGCTAGTGGTTGGGGGTGTTAGAGAGAGGGGGGAGAGAGGGGCTAGTGGTTGGGGTGTTAGAGAGAGAGGGAGAGAGGGGGCTAGTGGTTGGGGGTGTTAGGGAGAGAGGGGAGAGAGGGGCTAGTGGTTGGGGTGTTAGAGAGAGAGGGAGAGAGGGGCTAGTGGTTGGGGTGTTAGAGAGAGAGGGAGAGAGGGGGCTAGTGGTTGGGGTGTTAGAGAGAGAGGGAGAGAGGGGCTAGGTGGTTGGGGTGTTAGAGAGAGGGAGAGAGGGGCTAGTGGTTGGGGTGTTAGAGAGAGAGGGAGAGAGGGGCTAGTGGTTGGGGTGTTAGAGAGAGAGGGAGAGGGGCTAGTGGTTGGGGTGTTAGAGAGAGAGGGAGAGAGGGGCTAGTGGTTGGGGTGTTAGAGAGAGAGGAGAGAGGGGCTAGTGGTTGGGGTGTTAGAGAGAGAGGGGAGAGAGGGGCTAGTGGTTTTGGGGTGGGTTAGGGTGTAGAGAGAGGGGAGAGAACTAGTGGTTGGGGTGTTAGAGAGAGAGGAGAGAGGGGCTAGTGGTTGGGGTGTTAGAGAGAGAGGGAGAGGGGCTAGTGTTTTTAGAGAGAGAGAGAGAGGGGGCTAGTGGTTGGTGTTAGGAGAGAGAGGAGAGGCTAGTGGTTAGGTGTTAGAGAGGAGGAGAGAGGGGAGAGAGGAAGGCTGTGGTTGGGGTGTTAGGAGAGAGGAGAGAGGGGCTAGTGGTTGGGTGTTAGAGAGAGGGGAGAGAGGGCTAGTGGTTGGGGGTGTTAGAGGAGGAGAGAGTTGGGGTGCCAGAGAGAGGGAGGGGCTAGTGGTTGGGGTGTTAGAGAGAGAGGGGAGAGAGGGCTAGTGGTTGGGGTGTTAGAGAGAGAGGGGAGAGGGGCTAGTGGTTGGGGTGTTAGAGAGAGAGGAGAGAGGGGCTAGTGGTTGGGGTGTTAGAGAGAGAGGGGAGAGAGGGGCTAGTGGTTGGGGTGTTAGAGAGAGGGGAGAGAGGGGCTAGTGGTTGGGGTGTTAGAGAGAGAGGGAGAGAGGGGCTAGTGGTTGGGGTGTTAGAGAGAGAGGGAGAGAGGGGCTAGTGGTTGGGGTGTTAGAGAGAGAGGGGGGAGAGAGGGGCTAGTGGTTGGGGTGTTAGAGAGAGAGGGGAGAGAGGGGGCTAGTGGTTGGGGTGTTAGAGAGAGAGGGGAGAGAGGGGGCTAGTGGTTGGGGTGTTAGAGAGAGAGGGAGAGAGGGGCTAGTGGTTGGGGTGTTAGAGAGAGAGGGAGAGAGGGGCTAGTGGTTGGGGTGTTAGAGAGAGAGGGGAGAGAGGGGCTAGTGGTTGGGGGTGTTAGAGAGAGAGGGGAGAGGAGGGCTAGTGGTTGGGGTGTTAGAGAGAGAGGGAGAGAGGGGGCTAGTGGTTGGGGTGTTAGAGAGAGAGGGGAGAGAGGGGCTAGTGGTTTGGGGTGTTAGAGAGAGAGGGGAGAGAGGGGCTAGTGGTTGGGGTGTTAGAGAGAGGGAGAGAGGGGCTAGTGGTTGGGGTGTTAGAGAGAGGGAGAGAGGGCTAGTGGTTAGAGGAGAGAGAGGGAAGAGGCTAGTGGTTGGGGTGTTAGAGAGAGGGGAGAGAGGGGCTAGTGGTTGGGGTGTTAGAGAGAGAGAGAGAGGGGCTAGTGGTTGGGGTGTTAGAGAGAGGGAGAGAGGGGCTAGTGGTTAGAGAGAGAGAGGGGAGAGGGGGCTAGTGGTTGGGTGTTAGAGAGAGGAGAGAGGGGGCTAGTGGTTGGGGTGTTAGAGAGAGAGGGGAGAGAGGGCTAGTGGTTGGGGTGTTAGAGAGAGAGGGGGAGAGAGGGGCTAGTGGTTGGGGTGTTAGAGAGAGAGGGGAGAGAGGGCTAGTGGTTTGGGGTGTTAGAGAGAGAGGGAGAGAGGGGCTAGTGGTTGGGGTGTTAGAGAGAGAGGAGAGAGGGGCTAGTGGTTGGGGTGTTAGAGAGAGGGGAGAGAGGGGCTAGTGGTTGGGGTGTTAGAGAGAGGGGAGAGAGGGGCTAGTGGTTGGGGTGTTAGAGAGAGAGGGAGAGAGGGGCTAGTGGTTGGGGTGTTAGAGAGAGGGGAGAGAGGGGCTAGTGGTTGGGGTGTTAGGAGAGAGAGGGAGAGAGGGGCTAGTGGTTGGGGTGTTAGAGAGAGAGGGAGAGAGGGGGCTAGTGGTTGGGGTGTTAGAGAGAGGAGAGAGGGGCTAGTGGTTGGGGTGTTAGAGAGAGGGGAGAGAGGGGCTAGTGGTTGGGGTGTTAGAGAGAGGGGAGAGGGGCTAGTGGTTGGGGTGTTAGAGAGAGAGGGAGAGAGGGGGCTAGTGGTTGGGGTGTTAGAGAGAGAGGGAGAGAGGGGCTAGTGGTTGGGGTGTTAGAGAGAGAGGGGAGAGAGGGGCTAGTGGTTGGGGTGTTAGAGAGAGAGGGGGAGAGAGGGGGCTAGTGGTTGGGGTGTTAGAGAGAGAGGGGAGAGAGGGGCTAGTGGTTGGGGTGTTAGAGAGAGAGGGGAGAGAGGGGCTAGTGGTTGGGGTGTTAGAGAGAGGGAGAGAGGGGCTAGTGGTTGGGGTGTTAGAGAGAGAGGGAGAGAGGGGCTAGTGGTTGGGGTGTTAGAGAGAGAGGGGAGAGAGGGGCTAGTGGTTGGGGTGTTAGAGAGAGAGGAGAGAGGGGGCTAGTGGTTGGGGTGTTAGAGAGAGAGGAGAGAGGGGCTAGTGGTTGGGGTGTTAGAGAGAGGGAGAGAGGGGCTAGTGGTTGGGGTGTTAGAGAGAGAGGGGAGAGAGGGGCTAGTGGTTGGGGTGTTAGGAGAGAGAGGGAGAGAGAGGGGCTAGTGGTTGGGGTGTTAGAGAGAGAGGGAGAGAGGGGCTAGTGGTTGGGGTGTTAGAGAGAGAGGGCGGAGAGGGGCTAGTGGTTGGGGTGTTAGAGAGAGGGAGAGAGGGGCTAGTGGTTGGGGTGTTAGAGAGAGGGAGAGAGGGGCTAGTGGTTGGGGTGTTAGAGAGAGAGGGAGAGAGGGGCTAGTGGTTGGGGTGTTAGAGAGAGGGGGAGAGAGGGGCTAGTGGTTGGGGGTGTTAGAGAGAGAGGGAGAGAGGGGCTAGTGGTTGGGGTGTTAGAGAGAGAGGGAGAGAGGGCTAGTGGTTGGGGGTGTTAGAGAGAGAGGGGAGAGAGGGGCTAGTGGTTGGGGTGTTAGAGAGAGAGAGGGAGAGAGGGGCTAGTGGTTGGGGTGTTAGAGAGAGAGGGAGAGAGGGGCTAGTGGTTGGGGTGTTAGAGAGAGAGGGGAGAGAGGGGCTAGTGGTTGGGGTGTTAGAGAGAGAGGGGAGAGAGGGCTAGTGGTTGGGGTGTTAGAGAGAGAGAGAGAGGGGGCTAGTGGTTGGGGTGTTAGAGAGAGAGGGGAGAGAGGGGCTAGTGGTTGGGGTGTTAGAGAGAGAGGGAGAGAGGGGCTAGTGGTTGGGGTGTTAGAGAGAGAGGGGAGAGAGGGGCTAGTGGTTGGGGTGTTAGAGAGAGAGGGAGAGAGGGGCTAGTGGTTGGGGTGTTAGAGAGAGAGGGAGAGAGGGGGCTAGTGGTTGGGGTGTTAGAGAGAGAGGGGAGAGAGGGGCTAGTGGTTGGGGTGTTAGAGAGAGAGGGGTTTAGAGAGAGAGGGGCTAGTGGTTGGGGTGTTAGAGAGAGAGGGAGAGAGGGGCTAGTGGTTGGGGTGTTAGAGAGAGGGGGAGAGGGGCTAGTGGTTGGGGTGTTAGAGAGAGAGAGGGAGAGAGGGGCTAGTGGTTGGTGTTAGAGAGAGAGGGAGAGAGGGGCTAGTGGTCGGGGTGTTAGAGAGAGAGGGAAGAGAGGGGGCTAGTGGTTGGGGTGTTAGAGAGAGAGGAGAGTAGGGTTGGGGTGTTAGAGAGAGAGAGGAGAGAGGGGCTAGTGGTTGGGGTGTTAGAGAGAGAGGGGGGAGAGGGGCTAGTGGTTGGGGTGTTAGAGAGAGAGGGAGAGAGGGGCTAGTGGTTGGGGTGTTAGAGAGGGGAGAGAGGGGCTAGTGGTTGGGGCTGAGTGTGAGGAGAGTTGCTGAAGATAAGAGTTCTCCGTCTGGTTTCATTCTCTCAGCCTTCCCCAGGCCTGCATCCAAACCCCACAACACAACTTATTCCACCAGGTTTATTCTCATGGAAACCGGTCACCTCTTTTTCAAGAGAGACCTGACCAAGTGGTTAAGCCACAGGGGGTGGAGTAGACCCCATTTTTTATTAAGCATGAAACACAGAGAATCTGACTTCTGATAGGTACCAGTGGCGGTCAGTGCCGTTTAACATGAGGGAGGACGATTTTCTTTTTCATGAGCATGGCCTTATTTCTATTACAGCATATTGGATGACTGTCATTCATATTCCATTCACCCAGTTCAACGTAACATCGATAGGTTTAGGCAACTACATGATACTATAATGTTCCCTGTACCCATCATGAGGT
>NW_025535945.1:55000-62500 GCF_020615455.1 Coregonus clupeaformis | reverse complement strand
GGTCCCGTTCTATGACGGTGCCACGTTGAAAGTCACTGAGCTCTTCAGTAAGGCCATTCTACTGCCAACGTTTGTCTATGGAGATTGCATGGCTGTGTGACTTGATTTTATACACCTGTCAGCAACGTGTCTGGCTGAAATATCCGAATCCACTAATTTGAAGGGGTGTCCACATACCTTTGTATATATAGCGTAAATTGTCGTCAGAATCTTTTTGTGTAAAAATACTTTAAATAACTAGAAAGTGGAAGTAAAAACGTTATGGCATTACGTAACTAGATCTAGCAGAGAAAGTTAACTGTATTGCCCTTTGAAGTTTATACAGTGGGGGAAAAAAGTATTTAGTCAGCCACCAATTGTGCAAGTTCTCCCACTTAAAAAGATGAGAGAGGCCTGTAATTTTCATCATAGGTACAAGTCAACTATGACAGACAAAATGAGAAAATCACATTGTAGGATTTTTTATGAATTTATTTGCAAATTATGGTGGAAAATAAGTATTTGGTCAATAACAAAAGTTTCTCAATACTTTGTTATATACCCTTTGTTGGCAATGACACAGGTCAAACGTTTTCTGTAAGTCTTCACAAGGTTTTCACACACTGTTGCTGGTATTTTGGCCCATTCCTCCATGCAGATCTCCTCTAGAGCAGTGATGTTTTGGGGCTGTCGCTGGGCAACACGGACTTTCAACTCCCTCCAAAGATTTTCTATGGGGTTAAGATCTGGAGACTGGCTAGGCCACTCCAGGACCTTGAAATGCTTCTTACGAAGCCACTCCTTCGCTGCCCGGGCGGTGTGTTTGGGATCATTGTCATGCTGAAAGACCCAGTCACGTTTCATCTTCAATGCCCTTGCTGATGGAAGGAGGTTTTCACTCAAAATCTCACGATACATGGCCCCATTCATTCTTTACTTTACACGGATCAGTCGTCCTGGTCCCTTTGCAGAAAAACAGCCCCAAAGCATGATGTTTCCACCCCCATGCTTCACAGTAGGTATGGTGTTCTTTGGATGCAACTCAGCATTCTTTGTCCTCCAAACACGACGAGTTGAGTTTTTACCAAAAAGTTATATTTTGGTTTCATCTGACCATATGACATTCTCCCAATCCTCTTCTGGATCATCCAAATGCACTCTAGCAAACTTCAGACGGGCCTGGACATGTACTGGCTTAAGCAGGGGGACACGTCTGGCACTGCAGGATTTGAGTCCCTGGCGGCGTAGTGTGTTACTGATGGTAGGCTTTGTTACTTTGGTCCCAGCTCTCTGCAGGTCATTCACTAGGTCCCCCGTGTGGTTCTGGGATTTTGCTCACTGTTCTTGTGATCATTTTGAACCCACGGGGTGAGATCTTGCGTGGAGCCCCAGATCGAGGGAGATTATCAGTGGTCTTGTATGTCTTCCATTTCCTAATAATTGCTCCCACAGTTGATTTCTTCAAACCAAGCTGCTTACCTATTGCAGATGCAGTCTTCCCAGCCTGGTGCAGGTCTACAATTTTGTTTCTGGTGTCCTTTGACAGCTCTTTGGTCTTGGCCATAGTGGAGTTTGGAGTGTGACTGTTTGAGGTTGTGGACAGGTGTCTTTTATACTGATAACAAGTTCAAACAGGTGCCATTAATACAGGTAACGAGTGGAGGACAGAGGAGCCTCTTAAAGAAGAAGTTACAGGTCTGTGAAAGCCAGAAATCTTGCTTGTTTGTAGGTGATCAAATACTTATTTTCCACCATAATTTGCAAATAAATTCATAAAAAATCCTACAATGTGATTTTCTGGATTTTTTTTCCCTCAATTTTGTCTGTCATAGTTGACGTGTACCTATGATGAAAATTACAGGCCTCTCTCATCTTTTTAAGTGGGAGAACTTGCACAATTGGTGGCTGACTAAATACTCCCCCACTGTATAAGAACCATGATGGTTATGATCATGAACTAACAATGATTATATCAAATCTATTTAGAGGTAGCCTATGTACTGTATCATGCCTACAGACCAGACCAACATCAGGAAAAGGTTTAGGCCATGTTGAACTCTTTGAGAGTAGGAACTCTATGGTCTTGTTCTGCGATTGATAAACGTTAAAAAAAGAACCCACTTCAAAGCACTTTCTGTTAGATCTAACCTTTATTTGAAGCAGGTATTATTGTATCATTATCATAACTCCACAGATCCTTCATACGGCTTGGATTTGGGATCTTAGAGGAGGGAGGGCTGAAATGGCACCCTATTCCCTTTATAGTGTACTACTTTTGAACGGGGGGCCATTAGGCTCTATGTAGGGAATAGTGTGCCATTTGGGAAGGAGACATATAGTACAGGACACACCCCTCATAAGAAGACCAGCTGTGGACAGAAGTCTTAGGTTCAAATAGTATTTGTTTCCTTTCAAATACTTTTTTAAATGTTTGATTGAGACTGCCTGTAGTGTCAGATGGGCAGGGTTTGAGACTTTTGAGACTATTCCATTGGTTCTACTGCGCCAGGCAAGCTCGATCGTGTTGCGCAAAAGCATTTGAAAGAAAACAAATACTACCTGAACCCATGTCTGTCGGAGCGACGCTGCAGCCAGCTGTGGGGACCAAGTCAACTGAAAACAAGGATCAGGATGCAGTGAGTGGGGTTACATTGGGTTTGACTTCCTCCTCTGAACCTACACTCTAACTTACATTCTCATGTCAGCCGAGACTCCCAACAACGTCAGTCGAATATCAATATTTACCATTTTGGCTGTTTGGCCGTTTACATGTTTTAAAAACAACACAAGAGATATCAACAAAGGACTGGAAGATAAGGCTGAGGGGGAACATGGGAGACAGAGTCTAGCAGCAGGATACAATGGCCTCCATGATTGTCAAGCATATCTGTCCTGAATCCAGACTGTTGTTTGACTTGACTAGACTATATGGGCCCTGTGTGTGTGTGTGTTTATATATGTATAATTTTTTAAATAATGTATTGTCACATACACTGGATAGGTGCAATGAAATGTTTTGTTTTACAGGGTCAGTTTTGCTCAAGGGCACATCAACAGATTTTTCACCTGCTCGGGTATTCGAACGTCCCGTGGTGGTGTTGCCAGGCTCCTTGTGGACGTTGGCTGGGAGACTCTCGGTGTTGCCAGGCTCCTAGTGGACGTTGGCTGGGAGACTCTCGGTGTTGCCAGGCTCCTAGTGGACGTTGGCTGGGAGACTCTCGGTGTTGCCAGGCTCCTAGTGGACGTTGGCTGGGAGACTCTCGGTGTTGCCAGGCTCCTAGTGGACGTTGGCTGGGAGACTCTTGGAGAGAAACTCTGGGAGAGGAACTCTGGGCATGGTTCTGGGTGGTCCGTGGGCTTTTGTCTAAACCATGTCGTTCTCTTTAATTTCCTGTTGAGGTGGCTGGCTGGAGGTTTGATTTCCTGTTGAGGTGGCTGGCTGGAGATTTGATTTCCTGTTGAGGTGGCTGGCTGGAGATTTGATTTCCTGTTGAGGTGGCTGGCTGGAGGTTTGATTTCCTGTTGAGGTGGCTGGCTGGAGGTTTGATTTCCTGTTGAGGTGGCTGGCTGGAGGTTTGATTTCCTGTTGAGGTGGCTGGCTGGAGGTTTGATTTCCTGCCTGTGAAAAATGATCTTGTCATCAATCTGCCAACCAGGGGGAGAATTTCCCTCTGCTGAGCTAGTCTGACCTCCCTCCTCCTCTCTGCTGAGCTAGTCTGACCTCCCTCCCTCCTCCTCTCTGCTGAGCTAGTCTGACCTCCCTCCCTCCTCCTCTCTGCTGAGCTAGTCTGACCTCCCTCCCTCCTCCTCTCTGCTGAGCTAGTCTGACCCCTCCCTCCTCCTCTCTGCTGAGCTAGTCTGACCTCCCTCCTCCTCTCTGCTGAGCTAGTCTGATCTCCCTCCTCCTCCTCTCTGCTGAGCTAGTCTGACCTCCCTCCTCCTCTCTGCTGAGCTAGTCTGACCTCCCTCCTCCTCCTCTCTGCTGAGCTAGTCTGACCTCCCTCCTCCTCTCTGCTGAGCTAGTCTGATCTCCCTCCCTCCTCTCTGCTGAGCTAGCCTGATCTCCCTCCTCCTCTCTGCTGAGCTAGTCTGACCTCCCTCCCTCCTCTCTGCTGAGCTAGTCTGACCTCCCTCCTCCTCTCTGCTGAGCTAGTCTGACCTCCCTCCTCCTCCTCTCTACTGAGCTAGTCTGACCTCCCTCCTCCTCTCTGCTGAGCTAGTCTGACCTCCCTCCTCCTCTCTGCTGAGCTAGTCTGACCTCCCTCCTCCTCCTCTCTGCTGAGCTAGTCTGACCTCCCTCCCTCCTCCTCTCTGCTGAGCTAGTCTGACCTCCCTCCTCCTCTCTGCTGAGCTAGTCTGACCTCCCTCCTCCTCCCTCTGCTGAGCTAGTCTGACCTCCCTCCTCCTCCTCTCTGCTGAGCTAGTCTGACCTCCCTCCCTCCTCCTCTCTGCTGAGCTAGTCTGACCTCCCTCCTCCTCCTCTCTGCTGAGCTAGTCTGATCTCCCTCCCTCCTCCTCTCTGCTGAGCTAGTCTGACCTCCCCTCCTCCTCCTCTCTGCTGAGCTAGTCTGATCTCCCTCCTCCTCCTCTCTGCTGAGCTAGTCTGACCTCCCTCCCTCCTCCTCTCTGCTGAGCTAGTCTGACCTCCCTCCTCCTCTCTGCTGAGCTAGTCTGACCTCCCTCCTCCTCTCTGCTGAGCTAGTCTGACCTCCCTCCTCCTCCTCTCTGCTGAGCTAGTCTGACCTCCCTCCTCCTCCTCTCTGCTGAGCTAGTCTGACCTCCCTCCTCCTCCTCTCTGCTGAGCTAGTCTGACCTCCCTCCTCCTCCTCTCTGCTGAGCTAGTCTGACCTCCCTCCTCCTCTCTCTGCTGAGCTAGTCTGATCTCCCTCCTCCTCCTCTCTGCTGAGCTAGTCTGACCTCCCTCCCTCCTCCTCTCTGCTGAGCTAGTCTGACCTCCCTCCTCCTCCTCCTCTCTGCTGAGCTAGTCTGACCTCCCCTCCTCCTCTCTGCTGAGCTAGTCTGACCTCCCTCCTCCTCCTCTCTGCTGAGCTAGTCTGACCTCCCTCCTCCTCTCTGCTGAGCTAGTCTGACCTCCCTCCCTCCTCCTCTCTGCTGAGCTAGTCTGATCTCCCTCCTCCTCCTCTCTGCTGAGCTAGTCTGATCTCCCTCCTCCTCTCTGCTGAGCTAGTCTGACCTCCCCTCCTCCTCTCTGCTGAGCTAGTCTGACCTCCCTCCTCCTCTCTGCTGAGCTAGTCTGACCTCCCTCCTCCTCTCTGCTGAGCTAGTCTGACCTCCCTCCTCCTCTCTGCTGAGCTAGTCTGACCTCCCTCCTCCTCCTCTCTGCTGAGCTAGTCTGATCTCCCTCCCTCCTCCTCTCTGCTGAGCTAGTCTGACCTCCCTCCTCCTCCTCTCTGCTGCGCTAGTCTGATCTCCCTCCTCCTCTCTGCTGAGCTAGTCTGACCTCCCTCCCTCCTCCTCTCTGCTGAGCTAGTCTGACCTCCCTCCTCCTCCTCTCTGCTGAGCTAGTCTGACCTCCCTCCTCCTCTCTGCTGAGCTAGTCTGACCTCCCTCCTCCTCCTCTCTGCTGAGCTAGTCTGACCTCCCTCCTCCTCCTCTCTGCTGAGCTAGTCTGACCTCCCTCCTCCTCCTCTCTGCTGAGCTAGTCTGACCTCCCTCCTCCTCCTCTCTGCTGAGCTAGTCTGACCTCCCTCCTCCTCTCTGCTGAGCTAGTCTGATCTCCCTCCTCCTCCTCTCTGCTGAGCTAGTCTGACCTCCCTCCCTCCTCCTCTCTGCTGAGCTAGTCTGACCTCCCTCCTCCTCCTCTCTGCTGAGCTAGTCTGACCTCCCTCCTCCTCTCTGCTGAGCTAGTCTGATCTCCCTCCTCCTCCTCTCTGCTGAGCTAGTCTGACCTCCCTCCCTCCTCCTCTCTGCTGAGCTAGTCTGACCTCCCTCCCTCCTCCTCTCTGCTGAGCTAGTCTGATCTCCCTCCTCCTCCTCTCTGCTGAGCTAGTCTGATCTCCCTCCTCCTCTCTGCTGAGCTAGTCTGACCTCCCTCCTCCTCTCTGCTGAGCTAGTCTGACCTCCCTCCTCCTCTCTGCTGAGCTAGTCTGACCTCCCTCCTCCTCCTCTCTGCTGAGCTAGTCTGATCTCCCTCCTCCTCCTCTCTGCTGAGCTAGTCTGACCTCCCTCCCTCCTCCTCTCTGCTGAGCTAGTCTGACCTCCCTCCTCCTCTCTGCTGAGCTAGTCCTGACCTCCCTCCCTCCTCCTCTCTGCTGAGCTAGTCTGACCTCCCTCCCTCCTCCTCTCTGCTGAGCTAGTCTGACCTCCCTCCTCCTCCTCTCTGCTGAGCTAGTCTGACCTCCCTCCTCCTCCTCTCTGCTGAGCTAGTCTGACCTCCCTCCTCCTCCTCTCTGCTGAGCTAGTCTGACCTCCTCCTCCTCCTCTTCTGCTGAGCTAGTCTGACCTCCCTCCTCCTCTCTGCTGAGCTAGTCTGACCTCCCTCCCTCCTCCTCTCTGCTGAGCTAGTCTGACCTCCCTCCCTCCTCCTCTCTGCTGAGCTAGTCTGACCTCCCTCCTCCTCCTCTCTGCTGAGCTAGTCTGACCTCCCTCCTCCTCCTCTCTGCTGAGCTAGTCTGACCTCCCTCCCTCCTCCTCTCTGCTGAGCTAGTCTGACCTCCCTCCCTCCTCCTCTCTGCTGAGCTAGTCTGACCTCCCTCCCTCCTCCTCTCTGCTGAGCTAGTCTGACCTCCCTCCCTCCTCCTCTCTGCTGAGCTAGTCTGACCTCCCTCCTCCTCCTCTCTGCTGAGCTAGTCTGACCTCCCTCCTCCTCTCTGCTGAGCTAGTCTGACCTCCCTCCTCCTCTCTGCTGAGCTAGTCTGACCTCCCTCCTCCTCTCTGCTGAGCTAGTCTGACCTCCCTCCTCCTCTCTGCTGAGCTAGTCTGACCTCCCTCCTCCTCTCTGCTGAGCTAGTCTGACCTCCCTCCTCCTCCTCTCTGCTGAGCTAGTCTGACCTCCCTCCTCCTCTCTGCTGAGCTAGTCTGACCTCCCTCCTCCTCTCTGCTGAGCTAGTCTGACCTCCCTCCCTCCTCCTCTCTGCTGAGCTAGTCTGACCTCCCTCCTCCTCCTCTCTGCTGAGCTAGTCTGACCTCCCTCCTCCTCCTCTCTGCTGAGCTAGTCTGACCTCCCTCCTCCTCCTCTGCTGAGCTAGTCTGACCTCCCTCCTCCTCCTCTCTGCTGAGCTAGTCTGACCTCCCTCCCTCCTCCTCTCTGCTGAGCTAGTCTGACCTCCCTCCTCCTCTCTGCTGAGCTAGTCTGACCTCCCTCCTCCTCTCTGCTGAGCTAGTCTGACCTCCCTCCTCCTCTCTGCTGAGCTAGTCTGACCTCCCTCCTCCTCTCTGCTGAGCTAGTCTGACCTCCCTCCTCCTCCTCTCTGCTGAGCTAGTCTGACCTCCCTCCCTCCTCCCTCTCTGCTGAGCTAGTCTGACCTCCCTCCCTCCTCCTCTCTGCTGAGCTAGTCTGAC